>NC_137196.1:32136529-32174029 GCF_960531495.2 Zeus faber | reverse complement strand
TGCAGCGCACCAGGTCTCTCTTGGAAGCGGTCGCAGACCTCTCGCATGCGGTCTGGGGCCGGTTGTTTGCTTCACAGCCCAGTTTGATTTCTGCGTTCACACCTGCCCAAACGAGCTGGACCCAGTTGGTAAACGCACAAGGGTTGGATTCAAACGAAGCACGGCATATGTGAAAGTGTCCTCAGACACTGAAGCAAGGCACACATTATGGTACGATCACACCGCCGCCGTACATGCAGCGTGCGGCCGCACGCTGCGATGCATTTCAAACGGAGCTTGAAATGCATTTGAAGGCAACACGGAAAGTTGAAAAGAATTCAACTTTATGCAAATGAGCATCACTGGGCGTCCAGTGACAGCCAATAGGAGGGAAGATGCTCTCTCAATAGCACTGATCCTTGGAGGATGAACGTCCGGAGTCACTGCTTATTGTTCATGATTTGCCTGTTTTTTTATTTTTATGAAAAATGTCCCTTAAACTATCGATAAAACGAGGAACACATCATTTTCTGTTTCTCTAATGAGCACAATTCTTTATTTGGAGGGACAGATGGAAAGATTATTAACGTCATTTTTTCGAGAGGTAGTTTATTTTGTAAACAGCTATGCCATTTGAATATAAATGAAAAGCACACATGGACCCCTATGGAATATGGAAAAGAAGAAAGGTTTGAAATGTTTGGCAGGTCCACCACACCGGGTGCACAGAAGTGCCGTCGCCAGCGGTCAGAGCACAGGCGGCTGCACCGGAGCCACTCGGCTTCACGCCGCGGCCCCGTCCGGGCATCAGTCCGGTAGAGACAGAGGTCAGAGGGTTTGGAGCTGAATCAGTTACAACTAAAATGACGTATTTTTAAGCGTGACATTCAAGGTTGTTCTCTGTCATGATGCTGTGCACGGAGGAGGACGGTGCAGCAAATACACATTTATTTACAAAAGTAAACTCAACCAAGTGGCACTTCACACGGCAGCCAGCCTCCCTGTTCAGCTCATCGTACTTCTGCTGAAACATGTAGACAGGGCCGCTTTAGCAGGAGACTGCGCTCATGGGCCCCTGCTGTCTGCTGGCATCCTCTCCTCAGGGGGCGACCGGTTGTCGCAGATGTTCAATTCATCGTTTAGCAGGAAGGAGAAAAAAAAAAGGGGCTCACTTGTAAACAGGAAGTTTCTGGCACCTACCTCCGGGTAGCAGCAGATGTCTGGGATGGCCAAGGAGTCGTTGTACGTCTGGTTCCGGAAGGTGCTGGACTTGTCCAAGTCGCACCACAGCTGAGTGGGTGAGGAGCACACAGCATTACATTAAGCAGACACTTTTATCCAAAGCGACTTACAATTATTCAAACACCCATGGACCGGCCATCAGGAGCAATTAGGGGTTAAGTGTCAAGGACACTACAGCATGCTGGCAGGAGGAGCCTGGGAACGAACCAGCAACCTTTACATGACTAGACCACCAGCTCTACCTCCTGAGCTACCATCCCACAGCAGGACATTAACAGTGTTGTGCAGTGTTGTTGACCAGAATCCACCCTCATACATCTCTGGTCAAGCCTTTCATCTGTGTCCAGATGCTGAGGGTCAGAGAGGCAGATGTTCTGATGCACGCTGTGTTCAGGAGCAGCGACCTGCTGCAGGTCCCTCCAAGAAGTGCAGATGTATTTTCCATGTGTGGAGATCCACCATCCACCTGTCTGTCTGTCTGTCTGTCTGTCTGTCTGTCTGTCTGTGTAACAGTAAGAAGTCACTGGGCAGGTCTGTACGGTACTGGTGGTGGTTGTTAAGGATTCTCACTGTGCATGTACACAAGGACAGTGGTCGGCTGAGGTTGTGGGATATGGGTCTGGAGGAGGGTGGTTCCTTAAGGATCCTTCTGGAGGGTTAATTGTCCTTATCCAACAAACTTTGTTGAAAAATGGTGTTACTTGCTAACCTCAGTGAAATACTGACGTTGTTGCGGCTCGAAGGTTTAGGGCAACTCTGCCTGAGCTTCTGTCCTTCAATGTAGGAACAATGTGTGCAGATATTTGTATAGATTTGTCACAGCTCTTTAATTTTCTTATTTATATTCAACTGTGCAGCCTCCCTGCTCCTTTGGTGTGAAGGACCTATTAGTCGCTGTTCTGATTGTGTATCTAATTTTCTGTTTCCAAACAGATGCTTTTCTCATCGCTTACATCCTTGCGGTTGTATAAAGCTCTGCTTGATGCATTCAGTGACCTTCCAAACATCACAAGATAATTATACGCTTGTTTCATGTGCGCTGCTTCAGGTACTGATGATGGAGCTCGTGCTTGGTAGGAGGACAGCTCTGTGGAATCAGTTAAATTGGGGTGAATGAGTTTGGGCTTTGGTGTAAAAAAGGTGCCAAAACCGTTTTTTTTTTTTTTTTTTGAATGAAACACGGCGTCATGAAAGATGCCGTCATTCAAGGGCTGGGGTTTGAAGAGGGGAAATTATAACACAGGCTGCCCTCGTCCTCGGTGTCAGACATGAGAACACTCACCAGGAAGCATCTCAAGTCGCTGAGTGCCGACTCAAGTGCTGCTCGAGTGTCCAGCTGAAGCTGCGAGGCTTACAGAGCCTCAGATTATCGTCTGGGAAGCTGTGCACGGAGACCCGTGCACTCTGCGGGAGGTTTGACTTTCACAAAGAGTGCAAGGTCGTGTTAGCGCTGCAGATTGCACCTTCATGGACTCTCTAAGCCTAAAGGCCGTGGCACCGGTGTCACAGTGTTGCAGTACCTTGAACGACCACCAGAGGATTTGATGTTTGTCTGTACAGTAAAGGCCAATGCACATAAACAATTCCATCTTAATTATTCAATAAAAAATGAATACACTAAAATAGTAGTAACAGGATATCTGCATGTATCAGCAAATTCTATTCAAGCCTTTTTAAAAGACGCTTTGAGCATAATTTCAGACCAATTTATACTTTCGCAAGAGTGAAAGTTCGGCAAACTCAAACACATTCAAAGACAAATGTTGGTTTTCATAACAAACAAACTTGTAACACATGAAAGAACTAATGAATTAAATATATTGCAGACCTTTGAATGAAATTCTGATGAAAATGTAATTATTTTCATTATTTTCAACCCTAACCCTGAATAACAAATGACGGTGTGTGAGAGCAGAAGCGAGCAGGGGGGACTCACGATGTTGATCATGGCCGCCATGAAGTTGATGAGGATGGAGACGAAGACGATGACGTTGCGTGCGGCGTACGTCTCGTTGATCCAGCAGCAGGCCTTACGCAGCACGAAGGGCAGACACTTGTAGTCCTCTGCCGTGGTGACTAGGACCAGGCAGGAGTGGAGCATGATGAGCACAGAGAACTGGATCACCATGGTAACCATCCTGGAGACAGGAGCAAACCAGTCCAGACGTTGAGGGAGAACGTCGGACGAAGGCCGGTTCCGAATCCGCCCCGCGCTCGCTGAGTGTCCGAGCCGAGGAAAAACTCACATGAAATGGGATTTTTTTAATTCCCAAAATGCGCCTGAAAGCATCGTCAACAAACAGCTTTTGCTATGGAAACACAAATAGATCATGGCTTCCGGCCAGCGGCTACCTGGTGGAGGGAAGCAGGTTCTGGATGGTGGTGATGAAGATGAGGACGATGAAGGCGCACACCAGGTTGGATTTGAAGACTTCATCCCTCATCTGGGAATACTGCGTCGTGAGGCCGTGGACGAGAGGATGGAGAAGGAGAGGAAGAGAGAGAGAGAAAAATGGAGGTGAGGCTGAGGAGACGGGCTGTTTCTCAGACACAAAGGAAATGAATGTGAAAGCACCAGACGACAAGCGACAGGCAGAGCCGCGGACGCATGCGACGGGTCCACCACGGGGGAGGGGGGGGGGTAGCATCCGTGTTTATTTTATTTCCTGTTTGTATTTGCATCCTTTGATTTACTGTACGTCTGTTGACTGGAAACATGTCCATTGTCCAAAGGCAACAATGTACTTTTCTTATAAGACATAACATCTTGTTCCACATCAAAGCCAGAGAACAGTGGAACTGTCCCGTGTTGGACTGTCCCTTTAAATCTCTCACGCCGTTAGAATGATGAAAAATACAACTTTCAAAAATAAATGTGTATTTTACTTCTATCGTTCAGCCGTGTAAAGCCATGGGGCGCTGACCTCCTGCTCCTGGGGTCAGCGGGACAGTTAAGAGTCATTTCAAACCGAAAAGGGTTCAAAGGGTTCTTTGACCTTTCAACCCCATGACCCCTGCTGCACCCCTTGTTTGGTCTTTTTCGCAAAGGATCAGCGAGAGCACCTTTAATGTTTTGTTCCAAATTTCATTTTTTGTCATAAAAACTGAAATGTGACCAACAGCGTCACCTTGTGTTCATTTTGAGGTGTTCTAATGATGTACACGTGGCAGCGGACGGGGAAACATAGAGTATTAACGGGAAGGGTCCAAGTGAAGGTCAACTCAAAGGCTGTGGGTGGGCTTTTATTTTGGAGTCAATAGAAAATATCGGGAAAGGGAAGGGGGGTGGGGCAGCGAGCAAAAAAAGTTGAACCGGTTCAACTTTTTCCGCCGGACTGACGGGTCCACGAGGACAGAACCCATGAGTAAACAAAAGCAGCACAGCGCCCCCCCCTCCTGGATCGGGGGTGGCTTTTCCTGGGATATGACCGCCGGGCTCGTTCTTTTCGCTATGTCTTTAGCTTACTCATGAGCGTGGGGTGGGGGTTGGTCAGTACTATTCTTCTGAATATCATTATCGGGAAAGATAGGGGGGGAGAGAGAGACAGATAGAAAGTAAAAAAGAACAAAAAAACAAAAGAAAAGCAATGTCTGTCTGGAAGCCCAGCTACCTTCTGTTCCATGGTGGAGTCTTTAAACATCAGTGAGAAAGGCTTGATATGCTCTCTTCTCAACTTATCGCCACTCCGTAAGTCGATGGCGCTCTCTATTCGCTTGTTAATTTCCTCAGGACCAGAGTGGACATGCAAAGCTTGTGCAAGATGGTTTGGTAGGAGATTAATTGAATGTCTCGTTAGGGCAGCCAGAGTCTACGGGGGAAAGCACATGCACATAGAATGAAAGCTGCCGCTCCCCACTGCTCTCCATCCAAGACACAAGGACACTTCCAGTCAGAACACCAGGAGTCATGCAGCCCACCCGTCCCACTCGCACTTTCACCTCCCGACGCTTCTGAGAGTCCGCAAGCTTCTGGACGTTGTGTCAGTGTCAGAGCGCTTGGCAGCCTTTCTAAATGCTTGGTTTCCAGCGCACGGCCATGTTTGGAAGGACGACAAAGGGTAGTATCATTTTAAACGGGACAAGAGGAAGACGACGAAAACGGGTTTTAATGATTCGAAAGTTTGTTTGCACGTTAATAAGAAGATATAGTATAGATATGGTATAGATAAAGTATAGATATAATATGGATATAATATAGATAAAGTAAAGATATTGAATAGATATAGTATAGATATATTATGTAGTAAAGATATTGTATAGAAATTGTATAGATATAGTATAGATATCATATAGATATCATATAGATATAGTATAGATATAGTATAGATATTGTATAGATATAATATAGATATAGTATAGATATTGTAGGTTATAATATAGATATTGTATAGATATAGTATCGATTTTGTGTAGATATAGTATAGATTTTGTATATAGTATAGATATTGTATCGATATAGTATAGATATTGAATAGCTAGAGCATAGATATAGTATAGATTTTGTATAGATATAGTATAGATATTGCATAGAAATGTTTCGATATAGTATAGATATAGTACAGATATTGTATTGATACTGTACAGATATATCACGATTAAGTGTGATTAATCACGATAACTATGGACAATCATGCAATTAATCGCTATACAATATTTGAATCGATTGACAGACCTCATATAAAAAAATAAATATACATATATATATATACACTGAACAGCCACAACATTAGAACCACCACTAATAACACTAATATTATGTAGCTTCCCCTTGCGTCCCCAAAACAGCTGTGAGGTGGAGGCAGTGACTCCACCAGACTCTGAAGGTGTCCTGTGGTATCTGGCACCAAGACGTTAGCAGCAGATCCTTTAAGTCCTGGAAGGTGGAGGTGGGGCCGCCATGGATCGGGCTTGTTGTTCCAGCACATCCCACAGATGCTCCATGGGAATGAGATCTGTGGAATTTGGAGGCCAAGTCAACACCTTGAACTTTGCTGAACAATGTTTGGAGTGTGGCAGGGAGCATTTTCCTTCTGAAAGAAGCCAGAGCCATCGGGGAACACTGTGGCCATGAAGGGGTGTAGTCGGTCTGCAACAATGTTTAGGTCGGTGGTAGGTGTCAGAGTAACATCCACATGAAGGACCCAGGGTTTCCCAGCAGAACATTGCCAAAGCATCCAGAGCTTGCCTCCCCCAACAGTGTTCCCTGTTGGTACAGTATAAGTATATCAAATCACATCATGTCATATCATATCAGTATGACTGTAAATATGAGTCCGTATACCTTATATGTAATGTGCTGCTTTTCCCTGAGACACTTTGCAGAATGCTCATCCAAAGGTCGCTGTGATCCGCGCTGCAGTGATTGTCTGGGCGTGTCGCTTCCTCTGGACACGCCAAAAGGCCACATGCCTCTAATTTTGACATTTGTCTTATTTGGACTGGCCGGTGCGATTTGGCCAGCGGCAGCCCAGGCCGGGGTCACATGGTGCAATGGTGCAACGTGCTGGTTACAGAAGGCGCTGGGTGATATAAAATACCAGCGTATGATGCTGGACAGAGGGCAAATGGGGCCAGAGCCATGCAAACAGCAAGAGGCTGCTCTGTCTCCAGCAGAGCCACCACCTAGAGTGTCCAACACTTCTCCAGCAGAATAGAAGGAGAATAGGAGTAGAAGAGAAGCAGTAAAACGATGAGTGTCCAGGGATCCAGCCCGACATGAAGACCCTGCAGAGCTGGGGGGTGTGTTGGTTGGTTCTGAAGCTGTAGTGAAGCTCAGCTTGGGGAAGGATATGTCATTAAACAGAGTGATGAGCACCATTTAATTTGACAAATACCTTCTGCAACACTACGTGATGAAGTTTGGAAACAGCTGCACCAGAGCTCCGGGTTTCAGAGTTTTATTCTACCTTTCTGCAGTATTTTTGCTGTAGATTCATCTGCAGCAACCTGTAGATCATGTTCTGCTCTGCAGAATACATCTTGCCACCCGAATTCAGACACATTTCCACCGACCTTGCCAGGGTGGGCCAATCACAACCGTTTATTTAATATGGGGCGGGTTTGATGCGCCTTACCAAGAAGGCTGCCGCTAACGTGGAACGGTCAGTTGAATCCTCTATTGCAAAAGAATTAAACCAACTGGATGATTTATTTTCTATAAAAAGCTTTTGTTGATAAGAAAGACATGTTTGTTGTACTTCTGATTGGTTGTAGTTGTATCCAATGCTCTGATTGGTTGTAGGTCTAGCCTGGGCTCTGATTGGTTGTAGGTCTCTCGACTGCTCTGATGGGTTGTTGGTCTATCCAATGCTCTGATTGGTTGTAGGTCTATCCAAATGGGTCCAGAGATATTTTGGTCTGCGCCGATTGGTAACTCCCCTTGGAAATATAAAACAAACTAAGTGATTCCAGACTAACCCCCGAATAGATTCATCATATTTTAATGAAAAGTACTATATATATATTGTTATTATGATTATTATTATTATTTATGATGATAGTATCACCGGATTCGTAAAAGGGTGGAAGGAGGATTACTTAAGTACAAGTTACGAACTTCCCAAATGACCAGGCTGCACTGGAGTTGTAAAGGCGGCCCCGCCTCACTCTAAACGCTCCATGTGATCGTTCTCCCAAACAGGCGCACTGACACACCGACACACGGCGCCGTGGAAACACAGTCGCTCCGCCAAATGTCCACTCATTCACAGAAAACAAAAGGGGAAAAAAAAATAAAATAAAACCAAACAACAAGCAGGCAACACAGCTGAATGCCCCATGCTTCGTGGAAGACGCCCGTCCAACGAGAGGAGGAGGAGAAACTAGGAGGAGGATTTACGTTTTTCTGATTGTCAACATATTGAAGTGACCAAAACCCACAATGCATTTCTACTACATTACTACTGCCGGGCGCGGTCCAGCTATCCAACCTCAGAAACTGCTCCAACACACCAGCTTTTACTGGAAACTATCAAGAGACCCGTTGGCTTTACAAGTTTTAAAGTAAACGTCTAAAGGAGGGAAAGGCTGAGAGTACAAGCAATGCTTTGTGGGTTTTTTCTGCTCTTTTCATCCACTATGTGAACAATAAGAGAAACATAACATGATGTCCTATAATACAACTCCACTCCATCAGAGATATTTCTACCAACACATCTTGATGTTAAATCAGTTATTTAAAGATTTTATATCTTGAATGAGAAGAAAAGCTTCACCGGGAACAAGTGGCCCCAGTTGGCCCTTCCTCGTCATGAATGACAATGAGCTCAGAAGGTTCCCCGCACTGGGATGGAGCTCTTGTTGTGACCGGCGTCTTTCCGTAGTGTGATACAAAATTCCCCCCGCCACCCCCACCCCCCGCTGGGATCACTTACGTTCTGCTTCCCCACGATGTTGTCGAAGGGCAGCTCGGGACTCCAGGAGCCCTCGTTGAAGGTGGTGCTGCTGGCACGGCGGTCCGCCGAGCTGGCCGCCTCCTTCATGATGTCCTCGGGCAGGCTGAGGAGGCTCTCCTCCGGCTGCTTAATCAAGTAGGTCTCGATGTTGTGTCGGCGTAGGAAGTCGTTGCGGTCCTTCCCGTGGCCCTCTTCCACCTCGTAGTCCCTGTTCAGGCAGTCCAGAGCAGCCTTGGAGATATGGATTCGCCTGAAGACCAGACAGAGCTGGACAGGTTACAATATCACAATGGAAGCTTTGATACTGAGATGTATCTGGGATGAATAATGTGGATCGTACCAGTAAGACTCACAAAGTCTAAACCTAATTCTGGAACATTCTACAAGATACTTATAGTGGAACACAGAAGTTAATGTCCAGTGATGAGGGCACTAGTGGCAGGTTCCACTGCTTCCATCTTGGTTATCTCTAGATTCAATCCCTTTGGAATAATCTGGATGAACGTCTTTCCACTGTTGGATGCCAGTGTTGGGTGCCAGTGTTGGATGCCAGTGTTGGATGCCAGTGTTGGGTGCCAGTGTTGGGTGCCAGTGTTGGGTGCCAGTGTTGGGTGCCAGTGTTGTATGCCAGTAGGCCTACAGGGATGCTCACTGAGATGGTGAACTGCCGCTGGGAGGCGTGGAGCTCCACACTGACTGGAAAGAGGCTGGGAGTGGAACAGTTAAATACCCTCCATCTGAATGTTACGACCCTGACCCTGATCTAACCCCAACCCTGACCCTAACCCTGACCCCAACCCTGACCCAAATCTGACCATCTGCTTAAGACCCTTAAAAGGATTCTACCCTGACCTTGTTCAGTTTCCTGGAGGCAAGATGACACAAAGCCTCCCAAACGGCTCCAAACAAACTCAGGGGATTCCACTGAGATCAAACTACCATCCATCCATCTTCTACATCCATCCAACTTCTACATCCATCCAACTTCTACAATCCATCAAACTTCTACATCCATCCAACTTCTACAATCCATCCAGCTTCTACAAAATATCCAACTTCTACACCCATCCAACTTCTACATCCATCCAGCTTCTACCATCCATCCAACTTCTACATCCATCCAGCTTCTACATCCATCCAACTTCTACATCCATCCAGCTTCTACCATCCATCCAACTTCTACATCCATCCAGCTTCTACCATCCATCCAACTTCTACATCTGTCAAACTTCTCCCATCCATCCATCTATGGTGTGTGGATGGGGTGGTTTTGAGCAGCCACACCTGATGCTCATTGCTTGGGCTAACGAGCAGTAGGTTTAAAACCCCATCCACACTCACTCAGGAGAGGAGCCCTGTCATGACATGTTCCATCTGCTCCTGGCTTGTTCCAGCTAGCCTCCTCTCTACATTAAACTGCTCCTGGCTTGTTCCAGCTAGCCTCCTCTCTACAATAAACTGCCTGGCTTGTTCCAGCTAGCCTCCTCTCTACAATAAACTGCCTGGCTTGTTCCAGCTAGCCTCCCCTCTACATTAAACTGCTCCTGGCTTGTTCCAGCTAGCCTCCTCTCTTCAATAAACTGCCTGGCTTGTTCCAGCTAGCCTCCTCTCTTCAATAAACTGCCTGGCTTGTTCCAGCTAGCCTCCTCTCTACAATAAACTGCTCCTGGCTTCCTCCACCTAGCCTCCTCTCTACAATAAACCATCTTCTACCATCCATCCAACTTCTTCCATCCATCCAACCTCGACTATCTGTCAAACTTCTACCATCCATCCAACTTCTACCATCCATCCAACTTCTACTATCCATCCAACTCCTACCATCCAACCAACTTCAACCATCCATCCAAGCGTAATCACCAGGTGTCATGACATTTCACTGCATATATGTACGACCGTATGTATATGTATGTGACAAATAATCTCTTGAACTTGAACTTGAACTTTTACATCCGTCAAAATTCTCCCATCCATCCATCCAACTTCTACCAACGGTCCAACACCCACCATCTGTCCAACTTCTACATCCGTCAAACTGCTACATCTGTCAAACCTCTACATTGTCAAACTTCTTCTTCCTTTCAACTTCTCCCGTCCATCCAACTTTGACATCAATCAGACCTCTTTCATCCATCCACCTTGTACCGTCCATCCATTTTCTACATCCGTCAAACTTCTTCCATCAATTCAACGAAGGAGGACAATCTTTCCAGGAAGAAGAGAACAATGAAAGTAGTAGAGTACGCTAACAGAATCTCCTGGTGGCCCCCGTCCCACTCACCCTGGGATCCCTCCAGACTCCAGCTTGTTTGCGATGTCCACGTCCCAGGACCAGACGTCAAATTGCCACTTCCTGAGCCCCAGCACCCCGCAGAGCACCGAGCCCGAGTGGATCCCGATACGCATGTCGATGTCGTGCTTCGTCCGAGACCTGACGTACCTGCAGACCACAGAGCAAACAAATATGGAAACAATAAAAGCCACTTTCATTGGATTGGATTATATATACAAGTTATAAATACAAGCGTGTACACAAAGAATACGAGCTATTGAACGGGCGCAACAGCTGGCAGTGAACAGTAAGACATACTGTGCACAGTGGTACTGTGTATATACAACTAGTGTACTACTATGCTACTACTGTGCTAAAATAAGAGGCATAAGGGCTGATGTCTCCCATTCCAAGTCCATGGACACCACATTGTTTTCTAATTCAGAAATTAAGAAAATTGGACCTGCTGTTAGGAAATGAATGGAACTACGGCGGTGGGAGTTCAAATTCATTCATCATTATGCATGAACGTCGGCTTTGGTATTAAAACCTGCACATTTAATGTCAACAAATGTTTTTCATACATTAACCATGGACGGAACCCACTTCATTTTGTGGGTGTCAGCTTTCACCAAGCAGCAACGTTTCCCGTGCATAAAATATGAGTCTCTGGTTGTTTTGATGCTCAAGCTGCTGAAGCTCCTGCCACAGGTGGAAGCCATCACACTGGAAACCTGTTCTTTTGGGCTTTTTGAGACTTTTCCAAAAGTTTCTGGTCAGAAACGGAGGAAAAGTTACAATTTTCCTTTTATTTTTCATGTAAAGGAAGTGGCAGGATGTGGAATCTGTCCTGTCCTCTCCTCCTCTCCTCCCACCTCATCCTCCTCCCCACTTCTCTCCACCCCTCCCCACTCCCCCTCCCTCCTCTCATCCAATCTCCTTTCTCCTCCTCTTCTCTCCTCCACTCTTCTTTCCTCGTCTCCTCTCTTCCTCTTCTCTCTGAGTTTTCCTCTCCTCCTCTCCCCTCCATCCCTCCACACTCCTCCTCTCCTCCCCCTCTCTACCTCCATCAGTCTGAGTGTGATGCCACATGACAAACTGCAGACAGGTTGCTAATCTGAAGCCGCTGCCTCGGGTTCTAAACACAGACTCCGGTTCGAGCTTTTGACAAAATGGAGTTAATGAGTTGGAGCCGGTGGGTGGTGCAGCCTGACGAAGGCCCTGCTCCATCTGGGAGCGACGGGCCGAGCGGAGGCTTGTTGGCTTTTCTCACAGGGACATGATTATATTATCTGGATGGTTGATTCGGTTGTCCCTTTAAAGCCTTTTTAGAAAACGTTCCTGTTATGGAGGTTGTGCAGGAACGGGGATCATCAGCGGGAGCAGTAAGTCACCGCTGCGGGAGTTTCGAATAAAGCTACAACAAAGAAGCTGCTGTTTGCTTTGATAGGATTCATTGGATGGATTTGAATTTGTTCCTGGCTCCTGCCTCCCCCCTGGTCCCCCCCCCAGGTTCCGGTCCTGTACCTGATGGTCTTGATCATGCTGAGGCCCATCTCCACACAGCAGTGGGCGTGGTCCTGCCTGGGCTCAGGTAGACCAGACACGCAGTAGTAGCAGTCCCCCAGGATCTTGATGCGAAGGCAGTGGTGCTCCTACAACACATAGCGCAGGAAGTCAGCGCGGAGCTCCGTCCAAAGGCCCCACCCGGCGGCAGTATCACATGCTTCTCTCATCATAACTCCCGTTACATAAACTCTCCTCTGATCGTTTCAATGATTAATGAATAAACAGATGGATAGATGAAGCCGTTAGTTGAATCCTGTTGGGAAAAATGGAGTGATTAATGGATAGATGGACTCATGGGTTGATATATAGACGCATCGATAATGTATTATTGTAATAAGGTGGATGTAGAAATGAGGCCGCTCTGCGGACTCACGTGAGCCAGGCGGTCGAAGCGAGCGAACAGCTCGTTTAACATTCGCACCAGCTCCTGAGCCGACAGGGTGGTGGAGAGGTTGGTGAAGCCTTTAACGTCTGCGAAAAGAATGCTGAATAAAATACGGAAATGTCACATTAATATAGCGGTAAGCAACCACATCATGTCCAACACATCAAGTGCAAACAAACCATTTTAAAGAGACAGGATAGAAACCACATGGCAGCATGCACATGATGAAGCACAAACACAAGGGGTGTGTTGTGTTGTGTTGTGTCGTTGTGTGTTGTGTGTTGTATTGTGTTGTGGTGTGGTGTGTTGTATTGTGTTGTTCAAGTTCAAGTTCAAGAGATTATTTGTCACATACATATACATACGTTCATACATATATGCAGTGAAATGTCATGACACCCGGTGATTACGCACAATAAGCTCTATAAATACTAAAAAATACCAAAATGTGCGTAATCGACAACGCGATTCTGGGTCCTATAATTATATAATTGAATTAATTGACTGTGTTGTATTAAATATACATTTAAATCCTCCTAAAAGTAATTTTAAATAGCCTTACATTATTTAATCTTACAACCAGACAGAGAATGCAGTGCAAGGAAAACATACTTGAAGAAAACACAATTCAAACTATAAATATTAACATAGCTTTGTAAAAAAAAAAGTGCATTAGTTAAAATGTCCCGTTGTGTTCTGATTTGCCAGTTGCTGTATAGAATGCTGTTGTTTTGTAGTATGTTGCTGTTGTATAGTATGTTTTGTTGTGGTGTATTGTGTAGTGTTGTGGTGTGTTGTGTTGTGTTAAGGTGTGGTGTGTTGTGTTGTGTTGTGTAGTGTTGTGTTGTGTTGTGTCATGTTGTGTTGTGTTGTGTTAAGGTGTGGTGTGATGTGTTGTGTTGTGTTGTGTTTGCTGTGTAATGTTGTGTTGGCTGTGTTGTGTTGTGTTTGTTGTGTTGTGTTGTGTTAAGGTGTGGTGTGGTGTGCTGTGTTTGTTGTGTTGTGTTGTGTTGTGTTAAGGTGTGGTGTGGTGTGTTGTGTTGTGTTAAGGTGTGGTGTGGTGTGTTGTGTTGTGTTGTGTTTGCTGTGTAGTGTTGTGTTGTGTTGTGTTAAGGTGTGGTGTGGTGTGTTGTGTTGTGTTTGTTGTGTTGTGGTGTGTTGTGGTGTGGTGTGTTGCATTGTGTTAAGGTGTGGTGTGGTGTGTTCTGTTGTGTTGCGTTGTGTTAAGGTGTGTTGTGTTGTGTTGCATTTGTTGTGTAGTGTTGTGGTGTGTTGTGTTGTGGTGTGTTGTGTTGTGTTGTGTTGTGTTTGTTGTGTTGTGGTGTGTTGTGTTAAGGTGTGGTGTTTGCTGTGTAGTGTTGTGTTGGATGTGTTGTGTTGTGGTGTGTTGTGTTGTGTTTGTTGTGTTGTGTTTGCTGTGTAGTGTTGTGTTGGTTTTGTTGTGTTGTGTTGTGTTGCGTTGTGTTAAGGTGTGTTGTGTTTGCTGTGAAGTGTTGCATTTGTTGTGTAGTGTTGTGGTGTGGTGTGTTGTGTTTGTTGTGTAGTGTAGTGTAGTGTTGTGGTGTTTTGTGTTATGTAGTGTTGTGGTGTGTTGTGTTGTGTTGTGGTGTGTTGTGTTGTGTTGTGTTTGCTGTGTTGTGTTGTGTTGTGTTTGTTGTGTTGTGTTTGCTGTGTTGTGTTGTGTTGTGTTGTGTTTGTTGTGTTGTGTTAAGGTGTGGTGTGTTGTGTTTGCTGTGTTGTTGTACTGGGCAGCTCCCAGAGGAAGGTGGGCTCTGTCTCACCTGACATTCTCGTAGCGGTGGATGTAGATTCTGTGAAACTGAGGCTGAAGGTGTTCGTCTTCTACATTAGTCATGTCGTTGATCATCTCCAAAACCACAAAGCGAGGAAGGACGGAGAGCACCAGTCTCTCCTGCAGGAAACAAGAATATCCAATTCAATGGGGTCAGTTTTTTTTTTAATAATTCACGTCAACTGGGTCCCCATCCTCCATGTCTGTGAGATACAAGCCCTTGTTTGGAGAGACGGTGGCTTTACCGAACACCTTGTTTATTTGTTCTGAATGAAGTTTTACTGGTGTTTCACAGAAATACAGCTGAAATGAGTCAGCAAAACACAGTTAGACCAACAGACAGACCACAGACAGTCAGACAAACAATTGATGTGGGCCTGGTGCTCTGACAGCATATGAATGGTCTGGAGAGCCACTTGAAACCAGAGAACAAGTGAAGTGAGGGGAGAAGAGTGCAGGGAGACAAAGAGAAAGGAAAGAGGATCAGAGATGGAGGGAGAACAGTGGTATGGCCAGAGAGCATTCATTCTCCAGTTCATTCAGCCTTCACAGAGTAAACTGAACAGAGAGTAAACTGAATCTGACCTCCTGACCTACGCGGACACCCCCTGGTCTGGAGGTTTAGAGGAACAGGTGATATCTGTTGTCCCTCCAGAAGAGAGGTACAAGGACATGTAATCCAGCTCTACTTCACCTCCCCCTATTCCACCTCTACTCTACCTCTACTCTGTCCCCCTCTACTCTACCTGTACTCTACCTCTACTGTACCTGTACTCTACCTCTACTCTGTCCCCCTCTACTCTACCTCTACTCTACTCTCCCTCCCTCTACTCTACCTCTACTCTATCTCTACTCTGTCCCCCTCTACTGTACCTCTACTCTACCACTACTCTACTCTACCCCCCCCTACTCTACCTTTACTCTACCTCTACTCAACCTCTTCTCTACTCCACTTCCTTTTACTCTACCTCTACTCAACCTCTACTGTATATTACCTCCCTCTGCTCTACCTCTACTGTGTAGGGAACTAATAAGGGAATAAACCATCTTCAGCAGTATCTGTCAAAGCTTTCACAACATTCATCTGTCCATGTGCTTCCTGAAGCTTTCAATCTCGCCATCAGCATGTTTTGTTTTCACACCTGTGCGGTCGGTGCCGGTAGAAGTCGAACATGGTTTCTCAATGTCCGCTACAGGGGAACCACTGGGTTGTGTTTTCTGCCGCGCTGGGTGATAAGACGCTGACCCGGAATCTGCTCAGTACATCACAGCAGAGCGGGTCCAGACCGAGGAAGTGGGACGTTGTTAATGCACTGTCTGATGTGTTGCAGCTAGTGCTCCAGGGCTTTGTGACGGAGGATCATGCAGAGAACTGTCCATCTTAAAGGCCACGGCCCAAGTGGCTTCATAATATTCTCATTGTCAACACTCGTCTATGAAAGGACTCCTACTCTTGGTATTATCTTATTCTTTGCCTGAAGCGTAAAACCAAGAAAGAAAAAAAATTATTTGATGGCTAAAATCATTATGTAGAGCTCACAACTGTGTAAGCATATACGGCAAATTTCTCAAGATGATTTAATGGCTGTAAAAGGCCCATTCCTTCTTTGGGCTTCAGCAGCCGTCTCGGCCAGGAGGCTCCGGCAGTCCAGCTCTGCCTCATATCAGCCCTGGGGGGTGCGGGGTGTCAACATCTTTCTGGCAGCTCAAATCAGTCGTTGAGTTTCCTACTGGACCTCATGATGGATTATACAATGTTTATATTCTCTCATCAGTTGGAGATGAAGGCCTCAAAGGGATATGAGGTTGAGTCGACGGAGCTGAAACCTCTGGTTGTTCACCAGGATCTGGGCTTTTCATTGTAGTCTTTTGTTCGCACCCAAGAAAAGAACATTTTTAAACATAACAGAAACAACATTTCTGTAGCTACTGCACCACCCAACCAATGTGCTTTAACAGCAGCACCACCCAGTAGGAAAGGGATGCTATGAGGTCAGACTCCCATGTTCAGAAAGGTAAAGTCCTCCCCAGTATTTAAAGGCAACCATCTGGATTTCCTAATTAGCTCCAGCTAATGAGTGGAATCAGCTGCTCGGTGCACAGCAGGAGCCAAAACACGGCCTGATCGGCCTGATCACCGAGTCTTGCTGTTTTCCTTCTTACTGCTGTTCTGCTGATGACGCTGACCTTTGAACTCCGTTAACTGTGGAACGTCAGCCAAACTTCAGGGAAAGCGACACTGTGTTTGAAACATGATGTTGCGGTCGGTGTGTTCTAACTGTAACCCCAAACCACGAGATGCAAAGTGGACAAAATGATAAACAATCAAGTGGAGTTTTAGTACTAGTGATGGACTGGTAGTACTGCTGATGGACTGGTAGTACTGGTGGTAGGACTAGAAGTACCGGTGATGGTCTGGTAGTACTAGTGACGGACTGGTAGTACTATGGTGCTGATGCTATGATGGTCTGGTTGTGGTGGTAGTAGGACTCACCTGCCGTTGGTTCTCGGTCTCGAGTCTCAGCCGTGCCTCGATGCAGCGCCTGGTTTCCAGGAAGGCCTGGCGCTGCGCCCGGTCCGACAGGTAACTGATGAACACTCCTGCGGTGTTCATGCACAGGAAGAGGACGGCCTGCGCCACCAGCTGGGGGAGGTAGAGAGATTCTGCGTTTACATCAGTGCTGCAACGTCTCTGTCCTCACCTCCTTCATTTGTCTTCACACGGAAGCTGAACATGAATATTTCAATAATTCTCCAAAATGAATGAAATCAAAAGATGACTGGGAACAACAGGAAGCCCTGATTCCCTGCTCCGAAGGTCATGTGACCTGGCGTAAGGTGCTGCAACCAGGATCCTTGAAAGCTGAAATGATGCAAGACACAGTAGCGGACTAGTAGAGGAGTAGTAGATGCATGTTGAGGAGTAGTAGAGGAGTAAAGAGGTGTAGTAGAGGAGTAGTTGAGGAGTAAAGAGGAGTAGTAGTTGAGGAGTAAAGAGGAGTAGTAGAGGACTAGTAAAGGAGTAGTAATGGACTAGCAGGGGAGTAGTTGAGGTTTTTTCATTGTGACTGAGCAGCTTCATTGTGTCGTCGTGTGAAAGTCTCTGAGGAGGAAAAGCTTCATTAAAACACTGAGACAGGTTTGAGCAGGTCCTGCACACCTGGGACCTGTCTGTCTTTCTGTCTGTCTCTAACCTGTCTGTCTTTGTCTCTAACCTGTCTGTCCGTCTGTCTCTAACCTGTCAGCCTGTTTCTCTGTCTGTCTATCTGTCGTTCTGCCTGCCTATCTGTCTGTCTGTCTGTCTGTCTGTCTATCTGTCTGCCTGCCTGCCTATCCGTCTGTTTGCCTTTCTGCCTGTCTGTCTGTCTCTAACCTGTCTGCCTGTCTCTCTGTCTGTCTCTAAATCTGTATATCTGTCTGTCTGCCTGCCTGACTGTCAGTCTGTCTGTCTCAAAGCTGTCTGTCTGTCAGTATAAGTCCTCCGGCACCGTGTGGGTAAACACTCGGTCTGTCCCTCAAAGGAAAATGAAATACTTAAATCTGCATATTGAGGGCGGAGCAGCGAGGTGTGAGAAAGGATTCACTTCAGTCTTTTAGGGCGGAGCAGCGAGGTGTGAGACAGGATTCACTTCAGTCTTTTAGGGCGGAGCAGCGAGGTGTGAGACAGGATTTATTTGTTCTGTTTTGATCTCAGTAAAGTCACGAAGGAGGAAGTCGTCTCCGCCTTCCTCCCAGAAACCTGGAGTTTCACAATAAGAGCCTTTGTGATTGAAGCTCCGAGTGGTGAAGCTGCCACGACAGCGACAGTGTTTACAGCAGCAGATACAGGTTTATACGTCAAACTGGAGAATAAAAACAGGTGGTGCCGCAGGTTGTGCAGCTGCCTCCATCGTCTCATTTTATTCAACTATTAGATTTAGCTCCACCACACGTGTGAACACAGCCTCTGCAGACACATAGTAGTTGGATGCTCTAGACACCTTGGTTGCTCCCCCCCTTCCTCCTCCTTGCCCCTCTTCCCCCTGTTCCTCTTCCTCCTCCCCCTCTTCATCCCCTTCTTCCTTTTCCTCTTCCTCCCCCTGTTCCTCCTTCTCTCAATCAGAGCTCATTATCTGTGGACGCCACCATCGCTGATTTCATTTCCCCTAACCCCCTGCTGACCTGCCGTCCCGGTGGAGAGGCAAATTAAAAGCCCCGCCGGCAGTGGCAACAGTGGCAGCCATGTTGTTTCCATCATTAGGGAGGAATGCCAGCGACGTGCAGGTCTTAACGAGGCCTCGGTGGGAGCGAGAGGTGCAGTGTGTCAAGGAAACAGACCAAAATAATCAAGTCGGGTCAAGGGAGCGGCCGTGACAATAATATCAACCATGATTGTAATAATTAAGAAGCAGCGTGACAAGGGGGAGATAGCCTCGATGTCGCTGGCCCTCCAGCGCCGCGTTGCCATGGTAGCGCTATGTTGCATTGTTTCTCAGTGGAACAAGCTCCGCCTCCACCGCTGAACCACACAGTGAAGTTTCTGCCAAAAGTACTGTGTTGTCGGACGTCACCGTCCTGCCACGCCCTTTTCTAAGTGGAAAGGTGGACGTGGAAAAGCTTGATATGGAGCGGTGGTGGAATCCACAAGGTGTTGATCTGGTACCTACAGCACGACTGCACGGCCTGATCCCAAGAACACCAGCCAGCCTTTATTGTCTGTTTGTTTTCTGTTTGTTGTCTGTTTGTTTTCTGTTTGTTTGTTGTCTGTTTGTTTTCTGTTTGTTTGTTTTCTGTTTCCAGTGTTTTTATTGTTGCCGTGTGTGTGCGTGTGCGTGTTGGAGTCCACTGTTTCCAGTGTATTTCATTCTGCTTGTGATTGACGTGAGCGTCTCTTTCTTTCTTCTCAGTGATAATTGACGCCGTTCGCTCCATCAGACAACGTTCGTTTGGGAGAATTAGCATTGGTGTCAGTTTTCAACACAAGTACAATATATCTGTGGCAGCAACAAAAAAGGAATATGTCTAGAACCAATCGATGTTGCTAATTAAAAAGACTCCATCTTGATGGTGATTCAGAAGGGTCATCGTTCATGATGGGTTGGAGAGGACGCCCTGCGCTAATTCCTTTGGAGATACAATAAATATAGTGTTTTACACCAAAGGCTTCTCCAGGTTTGCCCAGGGGGTCCAGGGTATCTCCAGCAAAATGATTGATAGGTAAACTTCACAGTTTTTTCAATTACAATTAGAGAATATTTAATAGTCAGTGTTTGGATGCTGGTTGCACTGTTACCTCCCTGACTAGATGAGACACTAATCAGATGTAACAATAAAAAGAGACGTCAGAAGACTAAATCCGATCAGCTGGATCACACTGAAGCTGCTGGATGTGGAGAAGGTTGAGCATCAGTGTATGAGACGGCACAGCACAACAAAGCTTTTACTTCCAGTGCTTTAAAACCAAGAACAACTCAGGCAACGACCTTTGACTTTGAATAAAGACCAGATCCAGACGCAGGTTTATCGCTCATCAGCGCCAGTGTTTCTTCCTCCAAGATCCATGTAGTCACGACGCAGCGCACAATGTGTCGCATGACCACGAACAGCCCTTTGTAACTGGAAGAAACTAGCCAGAACGGGCGCATACAGGGCATGGTCTGGGGCGGTCCCGGTGGTCTCTCTCAGCCACCCCAGTCGTATGATGGACCAATAGGAGGCTGCAGTTGTTCTAGGAGGCGTGTTCCTTGGTGACGCGATACAGGGCACACCGCATTTCAGAACAACAACAATGCTCCTGAAGACAATGGTGCTAATGCAGCCATAGCATCCGTTTTAGCAAAAATAGTCATTATAACAACAATAAAACACCAACAGAAAAGTGTGCCGCGTTTGGTTAATCTCATTGGCTGAAGGTGTTGTCCGTCAAGGCGTGGATTCAAATCAATAGCCAGTCTCTCTGGTGAGGGGCACTGTAAAGACCTCGCAAGAAAAAGCAGTGAACTAACATTGTGCCGGGTGTTCGTATCAGCTAAACCGAGAGAAATGGATTGAAGCGACAACATTTTTCTAAATTCAACGCTGAGCACCAGTGGGCACCGTCCCCTACACCCAGGCGACAATCAGGCAGTTCTGTTGGTTTCACCTGGAGTAGGGTACCCCCTGTAAACACTCATCTTACTAAAACACCTCCTCACCGTCTATAGGGAGACCGGGTTCCAAGTCCATGGAGCCAATGTAAAAGGCTGGGACCCAGGATGATAGAGCTAGGCCGGGCACGAAGGACCAAGGGCGGGGCCCTAGCCAATCACAACCCCCCCCCCCCCCCCCCCACCCCCTCCGTAGTTTCCTTGTAGAAAAAGCCACAACCTTTAAAAGAGCTGTAAAGATGTACCACTGTGGTCGTCCTCTGGTAGTAATGTTACAGGTCCTGTTGTACCATGTGTGTCAGGAGGCATTTTGACACCGAACAGTTGTGGGGACTCCCTGAAGGGAACTGAACCTGGGGAGGTCCCTGAGAACTAGATATCTTCAAGGGCTTTGGTTGTGTTCCCACTGGCAGGAGGAACACTGAAGTGACGTCAGCTAATGGGGTTTCAGCACGACTTCCGTGTTCCGTGCTGTATTTACTCTGTAACTTTCACTGATTTCACCTCATCAGTCCACTGAAATGTGTGAACAAATTTGAGGTGAGAAATAATCAATCCAGGGAGTTCTAAGAGCTACGATGGTTCCTAGTTCCTACAGTGCAGACACAAATAAAAGGGAGGGTTCCTCCAATTGTTCTAAGAACTATGAAAAAGTTCCTGCGGTGTGAAAACAACTTGTATGTGCTGTGGTACTAGCTTAGTATTTGTAATTGGCAGAGATCGATTGTCCATATGTCAAAATAATGCTTCTCCAGTTGAGAAAGAATAAGTTGCTTCCCATTGACAAATACTCTTATCTTTCTTGAGAGGACTTTGTGTTTTGAAACACTGGCCAACAGGTTCCATTTTTTACAGTACAGAATATCTACACACCATCCTAGGGCACACGTCACATAAGCCACATCCACTTCTACACTGTTGAATGTTTCTTTGTCATAAAAGACTCAGAGGCCAGAACAGACCAATCATCAGACCGATCAAACATGCCCCCTCCACCAACCTCCTTGTGCTGCGCTGGGCCTGTTCACAGCCAGCCCTGTGATGGACCAAACCACTCACAGCCTCTGCTCTAACGGAACAAACCATTCACAGCTTCCACTCTAACGGACCAAACCACTCACAGCCTTATTTGTAGCACAGAACCTCAGACAGAGAAAGGTTTAAACTACAATGAACACTAGACTAGTTCTTACACAAGACTCGGAGACTCAAGTTGCACTCTCTAAACTTCAAATTCTTGGTTTGTTTTAATCACATTATTTACTTTTACATTTAGTCATTTAGCAGCCACTTTTATCCAAAGCGACTGACAAGGGAGAATAACATTCAAGCTACATTGCAACAGAGACATTAGTGTAACAATAAATACTGCTAGGGAGCGCTAAGTAATTGTAGGTTAGGAGAGGAGGTACTCATTGAGGAGCTGGGTCTTCAAGTGCTTCTTAAAGACAGAGAGGGAGGTCCCTGCTCTGGTCATTTTTGGCAGCTCAAATGAGAATAGCCTGGATTGCCGTGGCTGTACAGCCGGCAGAGACAGGCGACGCTCATTTGACGAGCGCAGCACCCGGGGGGCAACGTGTGCTCTTACAAGAGCATTTAAGTAGGTGGGAGCATTCCCAGCAATCACTCTGTAGGCCAGCATAAGAGACTTGAACTTGATGCGAGCGGCTACAGGTAACCAGTGGAGCTCGATGAGCAGCGGAGTGACATGTGCCCTCTTTGGCTGCTTGAACACCGGTCGCTCCGTCGCATTCTGTATCCTCTGCAGTGGCTTCACCGCACAGGCCTCAAGCCTGTTAAGAGAGCGTTGCAGTAGTCGAGACGGAACATCACCAAGGTTTGTACCAGCAGTTGAGTGGCATATTGAGTCAGGTACGGCCTGACTTTTCGGATGTTGAATAGTGCGAAGCGGCAGATGATAGACTACAGCTTCCTCTAGTGGTGAGTAATTGCTCATTGTAACCTTAAAGGGAAATAATGTTGACAGCAGGTAAAGCCTGCTGCATCTACCTGGTGGATAACAACACAGCTGCCTGAGATAGATTTCCTCTGTGCAGAAGGAAAACAGTCCCTATGGTGAAAGGAGTTAGGAGTAATCTCATTAAACGCTGACCCCTCGGGGAAGGTGCCGCTGCCTGGCGCGAGGAAAAGATTACCCCTGGGGCGTAATCCTGTCTAAAGTCATCCCCAATTTAAAGAGTAAGCTGAAAATCACTCTCACTGTAAGCCTCAAACATCATTCAATATGTTCCCTCAGCAAAGCAGCAACAATGGAGCAGCACAGCACGGCTCGCACCTCCAGTAGAGGCACAGCTGGACCTCATACTGGGTCTCACTGGACCTCACGCTGGGTCTCACTGCAACTCACACTGGGAAGCACCAAACACTGTCTACCCGTCTGTCTGTCTGTCTGTCTGTCTGTCTGTCTGTCTGTCTGTCTGTCTGTCTGGATGGTTGTCTGTCAGTCTGGCTCTCCGTCTACCCTCTAGTCTGTGATGTGAACATGTAGAAACACAGAGAGGGTGGTGCATTCAGAGCCATTTTTCCAGAACAGATGGATGTTCACTGGAGCATGTGCAGTGACTGGATGTTTGGCCTCCTTCCCTGAAGCTCAGATCCCGTCCGTCTGACACCCCCCCCCCACTTCCCCAACCACCCTCCACCCACACACACACACACACACACGCCATCAGACAGGGTCACCATCACCATGCTGATGACTCCACCCGGGACCCATGGTGTCGATAGGCCACACCCCCCCAGCCTCTCAGACCTCATCACAGATCCGGTCGCTGACCAGTGATACAACCAGACACTGGACGTGCGCTAAGCTCTACTTAGGAGCCAGGCCCCAAAGTAACTGGGCCATCAGATCTGGGCCTTTTTTCAGCCATTTTGTGCCGTCTGCTTGCCCCCCTGTTGAACACTTTTCATCTGTTTAAAGAAACGGGCGTGGCTGTGGATTACCAATTAACTGTCACAACTGGACATCACTCAACACTATAAAATGGTTAAAATTTGTCAGTTTGTCAGTCTTGGAAACCAACGGCTGGAAGCACAGGAAGTAGTACTGCTGCACAGGAAGTGATCAGTTTACGTATTACAGTCACTCAGACACTGTGAGGGGCTACTGCTGCAACGACTGTGAAATGAATCAAATAGTTCCAAAGGGGAATCGAACCATCGACCCCTGACTTCATTACTCTGTGGTCTCATCTTCATCACCTTCATTATCTTCACTTGTCGAGTCAACAAAAAACTTCAAGGTCGCCTCAAAAGTCAATCACTAAGACACACACACACACAGAGGACCCTTGTATATGCCTCATTCATTTAGCAGCTTTGAATATTAAACAATCAAAGGAGGTTGGAGCCACTTCCTGCCTGTTTCATGTTCCTCCCCCATCAGAGACGTGATGACTGGTTAATGCTCCTTCTCTTCTGAGTTTCATTGATCGATCGGTTGCTGATTGATTCATGTCGTCTGCTCGATCTGATGAAGGGCGTCGGCTGCAGGTTTCATCTTCCTGCTGCTTAGTGTTCTCAGCAAAATATAAAAGAACATCTTGTTATTGTAACTTATGTCTCCCACTGTCCCCCCCGGTCTTCCACCTGTCTCCCCCTGTCTTCCACCTGTCTCCGACTATATCCCACCTGTCTCCCCCTGTCTTCCACCTGTCTCCCCCTGTCTTCCACTTGTCTCCCCCTGTCTTCCACCTGTCTTCCACCTGTCTTCCACCTGTCTCCCCCCGTCTTCCACCTGTCCCCCCTGTCTTCCACCTCCTTCTACCTGCCTCCCCCTGTCTTCCACCTGTCTCCTCCTGTCTTCAACCTGAGGATTTAGATGGTTTATAAAATGTTTCTGCATTTTTTCTGCAATGTTTCTACAAGGATTTAGAAGCTTTCGACAATTTTTATACAATGTTTATACAAAGTTTCTACAGTATTTCTAAGATGTTTCCACAATGTTTCTATGAGGACTTAGAGGGTTTCTGCAATGTTTCAACAATGTTTAGACAATTTTTATACAATGTTTCTACAAGGTTTCTACAATGTTTCTACAATGTTTCTACAAGGTTTCTACCAAGTTTCTATGAGGACTTAGAGGGTTTCTACAAGGTTTCTACAATGTTTGTACAATGTTTCTACAAGGTTTTTTACAATGTTTCTAAGATGTTTCTACAATGTTTCTATAAGGACTTAGAGGGGTTCTGCAATGTTTCTACAATGTTCTACAAGGTTTCTATGGGGACTTAGAGGGTTTCTACAATCTTTCTACAATGTTTCTACAAGGCTTCTACAATGTTTCAACAAGGCTTCAACAATGTTTCTACAATGTTTCTACAAGGTTTCTACAAGGTTTCTATGAGGACTGAGAGGGTTTCTGCAATGTTTCTACAATGTTTCTACAATGTTTCTACAAGGTTTCTATGAGGACTGAGAGGGTTTCTGCAATGTTTCTACAAGGTTTCTACAAGGTTTCTATGAGGACTGAGAGGGTTTCTGCAATGTTTCTACAAGGTTTCTACAAGGTTTCTATGAGGACTGAGAGGGTTTCTGCAATGTTTCTACAATGTTTCTACAAGGTTTCTACAAGGTTTCTATGAGGACTGAGAGGGTTTCTGCAATGTTTCTACAATGTTTCTACAATGTTTCTACAAGGTTTCTATGAGGACTGAGAGGGTTTCTGCAATGTTTCTACAATGTTTCTACAATGTTTCTACAAGGTTTCTATGAGGACTTAAAGGGTTTCTGCAATGTTTCTGCAATGTTTCTACAATGTTTCTACAAGGTTTCTACAAGGTTTCTATGAGGACTGAGAGGGTTTCTGCAATGTTTCTACAATGTTTCTACAAGGTTTCTACAAGGTTCCTATGAGGACTTAGAGGGTTTCTGCAATGTTTCTACAATGTTTCTACAATGTCTCTACAAGGTTTCTATTAGGCCTGAGAGGGTTTCTGCAATGTTTCTACAATGTTTCTACAATGTTTCTACAAGATTTCTACAAGCGTTCTATAATGTTTCTACAAGGTTTCTACAATGTTTCTACAAGGTTTCTACAAGGTTCCTATGAGGACTTAGAGGGTTTCTGCAATGTTTCTACAATGTTTCTACAATGTCTCTACAAGGTTTCTATGAGGCCTGAGAGGGTTTCTGCAATGTTTCTACAATGTTTCTACAATGTTTCTACAAGGTTTCTACAATGTTTCTACAAGGTTTCTACAATGTTTCTACAAGGTTTCTACGAGGTTTCTATGAGGACTGAGAGGATTTCTGCAATGTTTCTACAATGTTTCTACAATGTTTCTACAATGTTTCTACAAGGTTTCTACAATGTTTCTACAAGATTTCTACGAGGTTTCTATGAGGACTGATAGGGTTTCTGCAATGTTTCAACAATGTTTCTACAATGTTTCTACAAGGTTTCTACAATGTTTCTACAATGTTTCTACAAGGGTTCTACAAGGGTTCTACAAGGTTTCTATGAGGACTTAGAGGGTTTCTGCAATGTTTCAACAAGGTTTTTACAAGGTTTCTACAATGTTTCTACAAGGTTTCTACAAGGTTTCTATGAGGACTTAGAGGGTTTCTGCAATGTTTCTACAATATTTCTACAAGGTTTCTACAAGGTTTCTATGAGGACTTAAAGGGTTTCTGCAATGTTTCTACAATGTTTCTACAAAGTTTCTATGAGGACTTAGAGGGTTTCTGCAATGTTTCTACAAGGTTTCTACAAGGTTTCTATGAGGACTGAGAGGGTTTCTGCAATGTTTCTACAATGTTTCTACAATGTTTCTACAAGGTTTCTACAATGTTTCTACAAGGTTTCTACGAGGTTTCTATGAGAACTGACAGGGTTTCTGCAATGTTTCTACAATGTTTCTACAAGGTTTCTACAAGGTTTCTATGAGGACTTACAGGGTTTCTGCAATGTTTCTACAATATTTCTACAAGGTTTCTACAAGGTTTCTATGAGGACTGAGAGGGTTTCTGCAATGTTTCTACAATGTTTCTACAATGTTTCTACAAGGGTTCTACAAGGGTTGTACAAGGTTTCTATGAGGACTTAGAGGGTTTCGGCAATGTTTCTACAAGGTTTTTACAAGGTTTCTACAATGTTTCTACAAGGTTTCTATTAGGCCTAAGAGGGTTTCTGCAATGTTTCTACAATGTTTCTACAATGTCTCTACAAGGTTTCTACAATGTTTCTACAAGGTTTCTACAAGGTTTCTATGAGGACTGAGAGGGTTTCTGCAATGTTTCTACAATGTTTCTACAATGTTTCTGCAATGTTTCTACAATGTTTCTACAAGGTTTCTACAAGGTTTCTATGAGGACTGAGAGGGTTTCTGCAATGTTTCTACAATGTTTCTACAATGTTTCTGCAATGTTTCTACAACGTTTCTACAATGTTTCTACAAGGGTTCTACAAGGGTTCTACAAGGTTTCTATGAGGACTTAGAGGGTTTCGGCAATGTTTCTACAAGGTTTTTACAAGGTTTCTACAATGTTTCTACAAGGTTTCTATTAGGCCTAAGAGGGTTTCTGCAATGTTTCTACAATGTTTCTACAATGTCTCTACAAGGTTTCTACAATGTTTCTACAAGGTTTCTACAAGGTTTCTATGAGGACTGAGAGGGTTTCTGCAATGTTTCTACAATGTTTCTACAAGGTTTCTACAAGGTTTCTATGAGGACTTAAAGGGTTTCTGCAATGTTTCTACAATGTTTCTACAATGTTTCTGCAATGTTTCTGCAATGTTTCTACAAGGTTTCTACAATGTTTCTACAAGGTTTCTATGAGGACTGAGAGGGTTTCTGCAATGTTTCTACAATGTTTCTACAATGTTTCTACAAGGTTTCTACAATGTTTCTACAAGGTTTCTACAAGGTTTCTACAAGGTTTCTACAAGGTTTCTACGAGGTTTCTATGAGGACTGAGAGGGTTTCTGCAATGTTTCTACAATGTTTCTACAAGGTTTCTACAAGGTTTCTATGAGGACTGAGAGGGTTTCTGCAATGTTTCTACAATGTTTCTACAATGTTTCTACAATGTTTCTAAAAGGGTTCTACAAGGTTTCTATGAGGACTTAGAGGGTTTCTGCAATGTTTCTACAAGGTTTTTACAAGGTTTCTACAATGTTTCTACAAGGTTTCTATTAGGCCTGAGAGGGTTTCTGCAATGTTCCTACAATGTTTCTACAAGGTTTCTACAAGGTTTCTATGAGGACTTGAAGGGTTTCTGCAATGTTTCTACAATGTTTCTACAATGTTTCTGCAATGTTTCTACAATGTTTCTACAAGGTTTCTATGAGGACTTAGAGGGTTTCTGCAATGTTTCTACAAGGTTTCTACAATGTTTCTACAAGGTTTCTACAATGTTTCTACAAGGTTTCTATTAGGCCTGAGAGGGTTTCTGCAATGTTTCTACAATGTTTCTACAATGTTCCTACAAGGTTTCTACAAGGTTTCTATAATGTTTCTACAAGGTTTCTAGAAGGTTTCTATTAGGCCTGAGAGGGTTTCTGCAAGTTTCTACAATGTTTCTACAATGTTTCTACAATGTTTCTACAAGGTTTCTACAAGGTTTCTATGAGGACTTAGAGGGTTTCTGCAATGTTTCTACAAGGTTTTTACAAGGTTTCTACAAGGTTTCTATTAGGCCTGAGAGGGTTTCTGTAATGTTTCTACAATGTTTCTACAATGTCTCTACAAGGTTTCTATGAGGACTGAGAGGGTTTCTGCAATGTTTCTACAATGTTTCTACAAGGTTTCTACAAGGTTTCTATGAGGACTTAAAGGGTTTCTGCAATGTTTCTACAATGTTTCTACAATGTTTCTGCAATGTTTGTACAATGTTTCTACAAGGTTTCTATGAGGACTTAGAGGGTTTCTGAAATGTGTCTACAATGTTTCTACAATGTTTCTACAAGGGTTCTACAAGGTTTCTACAAGGTTTCTATGAGGACTTAGAGGGTTTCTGCAATGTTTCTACAATGTTTCTACAAGGTTTCTACAATGTTTCTACAAGGTTTCTATGAGGACTGAGAGGGTTTCTGCAATGTTTCTTCAATGTTTCTACAAGGTTTCTACAAGGTTTCTATGAGGACTTAGAGGGTTTCTGCAATGTTTCTACAATATTTCTATAAGGTTTCTACAAGGTTTCTATGAGGACTGAGAGGGTTTCTGCAATGTTTCTACAATGTTTCTACAATGTTTCTGCAATGTTTCTACAATGTTTCTACAAGGTTTCTATGAGGACTGAGAGGGTTTCTGCAATGTTTCTACAAGGTTTCTACAATGTTTCTACAAGGTTTCTACAATGTTTCTACAAGGTTTCTACAATGTTTCTACAAGGTTTCTACGAGGTTTCTATGAGGACTGAGAGGATTTCTGCAATGTTTCTACAATGTTTCTACAATGTTTCTACAAGGTTTCTACAATGTTTCTACAAGATTTCTACGAGGTTTCTATGAGGACTGAGAGGGTTTCTGCAATGTTTCAACAATGTTTCTACAATGTTTCTACAAGGTTTCTACAATGTTTCTACAATGTTTCTACAAGGGTTCTACAAGGGTTCTACAAGGTTTCTATGAGGACTTAGAGGGTTTCTGCAATGTTTCAACAAGGTTTTTACAAGGTTTCTACAATGTTTCTACAAGGTTTCTACAAGGTTTCTATGAGGACTTAGAGGGTTTCTGCAATGTTTCTACAATATTTCTACAAGGTTTCTACAAGGTTTCTATGAGGACTTAAAGGGTTTCTGCAATGTTTCTACAATGTTTCTACAAAGTTTCTATGAGGACTTAGAGGGTTTCTGCAATGTTTCTACAAGGTTTCTACAAGGTTTCTATGAGGACTGAGAGGGTTTCTGCAATGTTTCTACAATGTTTCTACAATGTTTCTACAAGGTTTCTACAATGTTTCTACAAGGTTTCTACGAGGTTTCTATGAGAACTGACAGGGTTTCTGCAATGTTTCTACAATGTTTCTACAAGGTTTCTACAAGGTTTCTATGAGGACTTACAGGGTTTCTGCAATGTTTCTACAATATTTCTACAAGGTTTCTACAAGGTTTCTATGAGGACTGAGAGGGTTTCTGCAATGTTTCTACAATGTTTCTACAATGTTTCTACAAGGGTTCTACAAGGGTTGTACAAGGTTTCTATGAGGACTTAGAGGGTTTCGGCAATGTTTCTACAAGGTTTTTACAAGGTTTCTACAATGTTTCTACAAGGTTTCTATTAGGCCTAAGAGGGTTTCTGCAATGTTTCTACAATGTTTCTACAATGTCTCTACAAGGTTTCTACAATGTTTCTACAAGGTTTCTACAAGGTTTCTATGAGGACTGAGAGGGTTTCTGCAATGTTTCTACAATGTTTCTACAATGTTTCTGCAATGTTTCTACAATGTTTCTACAAGGTTTCTACAAGGTTTCTATGAGGACTGAGAGGGTTTCTGCAATGTTTCTACAATGTTTCTACAATGTTTCTGCAATGTTTCTACAATGTTTCTACAATGTTTCTACAAGGGTTCTACAAGGGTTCTACAAGGTTTCTATGAGGACTTAGAGGGTTTCGGCAATGTTTCTACAAGGTTTTTACAAGGTTTCTACAATGTTTCTACAAGGTTTCTATTAGGCCTAAGAGGGTTTCTGCAATGTTTCTACAATGTTTCTACAATGTCTCTACAAGGTTTCTACAATGTTTCTACAAGGTTTCTACAAGGTTTCTATGAGGACTGAGAGGGTTTCTGCAATGTTTCTACAATGTTTCTACAAGGTTTCTACAAGGTTTCTATGAGGACTTAAAGGGTTTCTGCAATGTTTCTACAATGTTTCTACAATGTTTCTGCAATGTTTCTGCAATGTTTCTACAAGGTTTCTACAATGTTTCTACAAGGTTTCTATGAGGACTGAGAGGGTTTCTGCAATGTTTCTACAATGTTTCTACAATGTTTCTACAAGGTTTCTACAATGTTTCTACAAGGTTTCTACAAGGTTTCTACAAGGTTTCTACAAGGTTTCTACGAGGTTTCTATGAGGACTGAGAGGGTTTCTGCAATGTTTCTACAATGTTTCTACAAGGTTTCTACAAGGTTTCTATGAGGACTGAGAGGGTTTCTGCAATGTTTCTACAATGTTTCTACAATGTTTCTACAAGGGTTCTACAAGGGTTGTACAAGGTTTCTATGAGGACTTAGAGGGTTTCGGCAATGTTTCTACAAGGTTTTTACAAGGTTTCTACAATGTTTCTACAAGGTTTCTATTAGGCCTAAGAGGGTTTCTGCAATGTTTCTACAATGTTTCTACAATGTCTCTACAAGGTTTCTACAATGTTTCTACAAGGTTTCTACAAGGTTTCTATGAGGACTGAGAGGGTTTCTGCAATGTTTCTACAATGTTTCTACAATGTTTCTGCAATGTTTCTACAATGTTTCTACAAGGTTTCTACAAGGTTTCTATGAGGACTGAGAGGGTTTCTGCAATGTTTCTACAATGTTTCTACAATGTTTCTGCAATGTTTCTACAATGTTTCTACAATGTTTCTACAAGGGTTCTACAAGGGTTCTACAAGGTTTCTATGAGGACTTAGAGGGTTTCGGCAATGTTTCTACAAGGTTTTTACAAGGTTTCTACAATGTTTCTACAAGGTTTCTATTAGGCCTAAGAGGGTTTCTGCAATGTTTCTACAATGTTTCTACAATGTCTCTACAAGGTTTCTACAATGTTTCTACAAGGTTTCTACAAGGTTTCTATGAGGACTGAGAGGGTTTCTGCAATGTTTCTACAATGTTTCTACAAGGTTTCTACAAGGTTTCTATGAGGACTTAAAGGGTTTCTGCAATGTTTCTACAATGTTTCTACAATGTTTCTGCAATGTTTCTGCAATGTTTCTACAAGGTTTCTACAATGTTTCTACAAGGTTTCTATGAGGACTGAGAGGGTTTCTGCAATGTTTCTACAATGTTTCTACAATGTTTCTACAAGGTTTCTACAATGTTTCTACAAGGTTTCTACAAGGTTTCTACAAGGTTTCTACAAGGTTTCTACGAGGTTTCTATGAGGACTGAGAGGGTTTCTGCAATGTTTCTACAATGTTTCTACAAGGTTTCTACAAGGTTTCTATGAGGACTGAGAGGGTTTCTGCAATGTTTCTACAATGTTTCTACAATGTTTCTACAAGGGTTCTACAAGGGTTGTACAAGGTTTCTATGAGGACTTAGAGGGTTTCGGCAATGTTTCTACAAGGTTTTTACAAGGTTTCTACAATGTTTCTACAAGGTTTCTATTAGGCCTAAGAGGGTTTCTGCAATGTTTCTACAATGTTTCTACAATGTCTCTACAAGGTTTCTACAATGTTTCTACAAGGTTTCTACAAGGTTTCTATGAGGACTGAGAGGGTTTCTGCAATGTTTCTACAATGTTTCTACAATGTTTCTGCAATGTTTCTACAATGTTTCTACAAGGTTTCTACAAGGTTTCTATGAGGACTGAGAGGGTTTCTGCAATGTTTCTACAATGTTTCTACAATGTTTCTGCCATGTTTCTACAATGTTTCTACAATGTTTCTACAAGGGTTCTACAAGGGTTCTACAAGGTTTCTATGAGGACTTAGAGGGTTTCGGCAATGTTTCTACAAGGTTTTTACAAGGTTTCTACAATGTTTCTACAAGGTTTCTATTAGGCCTAAGAGGGTTTCTGCAATGTTTCTACAATGTTTCTACAATGTCTCTACAAGGTTTCTACAATGTTTCTACAAGGTTTCTACAAGGTTTCTATGAGGACTGAGAGGGTTTCTGCAATGTTTCTACAATGTTTCTACAAGGTTTCTACAAGGTTTCTATGAGGACTTAAAGGGTTTCTGCAATGTTTCTACAATGTTTCTACAATGTTTCTGCAATGTTTCTGCAATGTTTCTACAAGGTTTCTACAATGTTTCTACAAGGTTTCTATGAGGACTGAGAGGGTTTCTGCAATGTTTCTACAATGTTTCTACAATGTTTCTACAAGGTTTCTACAATGTTTCTACAAGGTTTCTACAAGGTTTCTACAAGGTTTCTACAAGGTTTCTACGAGGTTTCTATGAGGACTGAGAGGGTTTCTGCAATGTTTCTACAATGTTTCTACAAGGTTTCTACAAGGTTTCTATGAGGACTGAGAGGGTTTCTGCAATGTTTCTACAATGTTTCTACAATGTTTCTACAATGTTTCTAAAAGGGTTCTACAAGGTTTCTATGAGGACTTAGAGGGTTTCTGCAATGTTTCTACAAGGTTTTTACAAGGTTTCTACAATGTTTCTACAAGGTTTCTATTAGGCCTGAGAGGGTTTCTGCAATGTTTCTACAATGTTTCTACAAGGTTTCTACAAGGTTTCTATGAGGACTTGAAGGGTTTCTGCAATGTTTCTACAATGTTTCTACAATGTTTCTGCAATGTTTCTACAATGTTTCTACAAGGTTTCTATGAGGACTTAGAGGGTTTCTGCAATGTTTCTACAAGGTTTCTACAATGTTTCTACAAGGTTTCTACAATGTTTCTACAAGGTTTCTATTAGGCCTGAGAGGGTTTCTGCAATGTTTCTACAATGTTTCTACAATGTTCCTACAAGGTTTCTACAAGGTTTCTATAATGTTTCTACAAGGTTTCTAGAAGGTTTCTATTAGGCCTGAGAGGGTTTCTGCAAGTTTCTACAATGTTTCTACAATGTTTCTACAATGTTTCTACAATGTTTCTACAAGGTTTCTACAAGGTTTCTATGAGGACTTAGAGGGTTTCTGCAATGTTTCTACAAGGTTTTTACAAGGTTTCTACAAGGTTTCTATTAGGCCTGAGAGGGTTTCTGTAATGTTTCTACAATGTTTCTACAATGTCTCTACAAGGTTTCTATGAGGACTGAGAGGGTTTCTGCAATGTTTCTACAATGTTTCTACAAGGTTTCTACAAGGTTTCTATGAGGACTTAAAGGGTTTCTGCAATGTTTCTACAATGTTTCTACAATGTTTCTGCAAGGTTTCTATGAGGACTTAGAGGGTTTCTGCAATGTTTCTACAATGTTTCTACAATGTTTCTACAAGGGTTCTACAAGGTTTCTACAAGGTTTCTATGAGGACTTAGAGGGTTTCTGCAATGTTTCTACAATGTTTCTACAAGGTTTCTACAATGTTTCTACAAGGTTTCTATGAGGACTGAGAGGGTTTCTGCAATGTTTCTTCAATGTTTCTACAAGGTTTCTACAAGGTTTCTATGAGGACTTAGAGGGTTTCTGCAATGTTTCTACAATATTTCTATAAGGTTTCTACAAGGTTTCTATGAGGACTGAGAGGGTTTCTGCAATGTTTCTACAATGTTTCTACAATGTTTCTGCAATGTTTCTACAATGTTTCTACAAGGTTTCTATGAGGACTGAGAGGGTTTCTGCAATGTTTCTACAAGGTTTCTACAATGTTTCTACAATGTTTCTACAAGGTTTCTACAATGTTTCTACAAGGTTTCTATGAGGACTGAGAGGGTTTCTGCAATGTTTCTACAATGTTTCTACAAGGTTTCTACAATGTTTCTACAAGGTTTCTATAAGGCCTGATAGGGTTTCTGCAATGTTTCTACAATGTTTCTACAATGTTTCTACAAGGTTTCTACAAGGTTTCTATAATGTTTCTACAAGGTTTCTACCAGGTTTCTATTAGGCCTGAGAGGGTTTCTGCAAGTTTCTACAATGTTTCTACAATGTTTCTACAATGTTTCTACAAGGTTTCTACAAGGTTTCTACAAGGTTTCTATGAGGACTGAGAGGGTTTCTGCAATGTTTCTACAATGTTTCTACAAGGTTTCTACAATGTTTCTACAAGGTTTCTATGAGGACTGAGAGGGTTTCTGCAATGTTTCTTCAATGTTTCTACAAGGTTTCTACAAGGTTTCTATGAGGACTGAGAGGGTTTCTGCAATGTTTCTACAATGTTTCTACAATGTTTCTACAAGGGTTCTACAAGGTTTCTATGAGGACTTAGAGGGTTTCTGCAATGTTTCTACAAGGTTTTTACAAGGTTTCTACAATGTTTCTACAAGGTTTCTATTAGGCCTGAGAGGGTTTATGCAATGTTTCTACAATGTATCTACAATGTCTCTACAAGGTTTCTACAATGTTTCTACAAGGTTTCTACAATGTTTCTACAAGGTTTCTATTAGGCCTGATAGGGTTTCTGCAATGTTTCTACAATGTTTCTACAATGTTTCTACAAGGTTTCTACAATGTTTCTACAAGGTTTCTACAATGTTTCTACAAGGTTTCTACAAGGTTTCTATGAGGACTTAAAGGGTTTCTGCAATGTTTCTACAATGTTTCTACAATGTTTCTACAAGGGTTCTACAAGGGTTCTACAAAGTTTCTATGAGGACTTAGAGGGTTTCTGCAATGTTTCTACAAGGTTTTTACAAGGTTTCTACAATGTTTCTACAAGGTTTCTATTAGGCCTGAGAGGGTTTATGAAATGTTTCTACAATGTATCTACAATGTCTCTACAAGGTTTTTATGAGGACTGAGAGGGTTTCTACAATGTTTCTACAATGTTTCTACGAGGTTTCTATGAGGACTTAAAGGGTTTCTGCAATGTTTCTACAATGTTTCTACAATGTTTCTGCAATGTTTCTACAATGTTTCTACAAGGTTTCTATGAGGACTTAGAGGGTTTCTGCAATGTTTCTACAAGGTTTCTACAATGTTTCTACGAGGTTTCTATGAGGACTGAGAGGGTTTCTGCAATGTTTCTACAATGTTTCTACAAGGTTTCTACAATGTTTCTACAAGGTTTCTATTAGGCCTAAGAGGGTTTCTGCAATGTTTCTACAATGTTTCTACAATGTTTCTACAAGGTTTCTACAAGGTTTCTATAATGTTTCTACAAGGTTTCTACAAGGTTCCTATTAGGCCTGAGAGGGTTTCTGCAAGTTTCTACAATGTTTCTGCAATGTTTCTACAATGTTTCTACAATGTTTCTACAAGGTTTCTACAAGGTTTCTATGAGGACTGCGAGGGTTTCTGCAATTTTTCTACAATGTTTCTACAAGGTTTCTACAAGGTTTCTATGAGGACTGAGAGGGTTTCTGCAATGTTTCTACAATGTTTCTACAAGGTTTCTACAAGGTTTCTACAAGGTTTCTATGAGGACTTAGAGGGTTTCTGCAATGTTTCTACAAGGTTTCTACAAGGTTTCTACAAGGTTTCTATTAGGCCTGAGAGGGTTTCTGCAATGTTTCTACAATGTTTCTACAAGGTTTCTACAAGGTTTCTATAATGTTTCTACAAGGTTTGTACAAGGTTTCTATTAGGCCTGAGAGGGCTTCTGCAATGTTTCTACAATGTTTCTACAATGTTTCTACAAGGTTTCTACAATGTTTCTACAAGGTTTCTATGAGGACTGAGAGGGTTTCTGCAATGTTTCTACAATGTTTCTACAATGTTTCTGCAATGTTTCTACAATGTTTCTACAATGTTTCTGCAATGTTTCTACAATGTTTCTACAAGGTTTCTATGAGGACTTAGAGGGTTTCTGCAATGTTTCTACAAGGTTTCTACAATGTTTCTACAAGGTTTCTATGAGTACTGAGAGGGTTTCTGCAATGTTTCTACAATGTTTCTACAAGGTTTCTATGAGGACTTAGAGGGTTTCTGCAATGTTCCTACAAGGTTTCTACAATGTTTCTACAATGTTTCTACAAGGTTTCTATTAGGCCTGAGAGGGTTTCTGCAATGTTTCTACAATGTTTCTACAATGTTTCTACAAGGTTTCTATAATGTTTCTACAATGTTTCTACAAGGTTTCTATGAGGACTGAGAGGGTTTCTGCAATGTTTCTACAATGTTTCTACAAGGTTTCTACAAGGTTTCTATGAGGACTGAGAGGCTTTCTGCAATGTTTCTACAATGTTTCTGCAATGTATTCTACAATGTTTCTATAATGTTTCTACAAGGTTTCTACAAGGTTTCTATTAGGCCTGAGAGGGTTTCTGCAAGTTTCTACAATGTTTCTACAATGTTTCTACAAGGTTTCTACAAGGTTTCTATGAGGACTTAAAGGGTTTCTGCAATGTTTCTACAATGTTTCTACAATGTTTCTACAATGTTTCTATGAGGACTGAGAGGGTTTCTGCAATGTTTCTACAATGTTTCTACAATGTTTCTACAAAATTTCTATGAGGACTTAGAGGGTTTCTGCAATGTTTCTACAATGTTTCTACAAGGTTTCTACAATGTTTCTACAAGGTTTCTATGAGGACTGAGAGGGTTTCTGCAATGTTTCTTCAATGTTTCTACAAGGTTTCTACAAGGTTTCTATGAGGACTGAGAGGGTTTCTGCAATGTTTCTTCAATGTTTCTACAAGGTTTCTACAAGGTTTCTATGAGGACTGAGAGGGTTTCTGCAATGTTTCTACAATATTTCTATAAGGTTTCTACAAGGTTTCTATGAGGACTGAGAGGGTTTCTGCAATCTTTCTACAATGTTTCTACAATGTCTCTACAAGGTTTCTATGAGGACTGAGAGGGTTTCTGCAATGTTTCTACAATGTTTCTACAATGTTTCTACAAGGGTTCTACAAGGGTTCTACAAAGTTTCTATGAGGACTTAGAGGGTTTCTGCAATGTTTCTACAAGGTTTTTACAAGGTTTCTACAATGTTTCTACAAGGTTTCTATTAGGCCTGAGAGGGTTTATGCAATGTTTCTACAATGTATCTACAATGTCTCTA
>NC_137196.1:32024029-32129029 GCF_960531495.2 Zeus faber | reverse complement strand
AGAAATTACTGAAATGTAATGAATTACTTTACTGTAATTTATTACTTTACTGTCATACATTACTTCACTGTAATACATTACTTGAATGTAATTAAATACTTTACTGTAATACATTACTTCACTGTAATACATTACTTTACTGTCATACATTACTTTACTGTAATACATTACTTGAATGTAATGAATTACTTTACTGTAATACATTACTTCACTGTAATACATTACTTTACTGTCATACATTACTTTACTGTAATACATTACTTGAATGTAATGAATTACTTTACTGTAATGCATTACTTGAATGTAATGCATTACCTGAATGTAATTAAATACTTTACTGTAATACATTACTTCACTGTAATACATTACTTGAATGTAATTAAATACTTTACTGTAATACATTACTTCACTGTAATACATTACTTGAATGTAATTAAATACTTTACTGTCATACATTACTTTACTGTAATGCATTACTTTACTGTAATGCATTACTTGAATGTAATGCATTACTTGAATGCTCAGGAGACGTGGAGCAGCAAAGTGATGCAGATTGAAACCCAAGGTGACCTTGGACCAGAGACTAAAAAACACTGTGAACCGTCGCTATAGCAACCAGAAAACTCCCAGAATGCTGTTTGGTTTAGTTAATGACCCGTATCAGCGTTGTGTCCATCACTTTATCATCTCCTGGTTCCTTCATTAGCGTCCTTCACTTGAGCTTGAGCTGTGATATCAATATCCTGGACTGAGGATATTGATATCCTGACTATTATGGTCTGGATGCTGCTTCCGGTGCCATGGTGATGTAGTGAAATGTCTTTAAGGAGTGTTGTAGTAAAGAAATGTATAACAATCTGAATTTATATATATATATACTGTATATTTACATTTACATTTACATTTACATCACATTTAGCAGACGCTTTTATCCAAAGCGACTTACAATTGTTCAAACACCGACGGACGCAGCCATCAGGAGCAATTAGGGGTTAAGTGTCTTGCTCAAGGACACTACAGCATGCTAGCAGGAGGAGCCTGGGATCCAACCTGCAACCTTTACATCACTAGACCACCAGCTCTACCTCCTGAGCTACCATCCCCGCTACCATCCCCGCTATATATATCATAGTATATACAATATAATATCAAGTCCATTTCCACTGGAAGAGAGAGAGTATTATATTGTATCGTATCATATCGTATTTTATGATATTATTATACATTATATTGTATTATATTGAATTGTATTGTATAGTATTGTATTGAATCCTATCATATTGTATTTTATTATATAGTATTATATTATATTGTATTGTAATATATTACATCATATTATATTGTATTATATATATTATATTATATTGTACTATATTATATTGTATTATATATATGAGGAACATGTGGAACATGAGGAACATGAGGAACATATGGAACATGAGGACTGTGTGGAACATGAGGAACATGAGGACTGTGTGGAACATGAGGAACATGTGGAACATGAGGAACATGAGGAACATGAGGAACATTTGGAACATGAGGATCATGTGGAACATGTAGATCATGTGGAACATGAGGACTGTGAGGGACATGAGGATCATGAGGAACATGAGGACCATGTGGAACATGAGGATCATGTGGAACATGCGGATCATGTGGAACAAGAGGACTGTGTGGAACATGAGGACTGTGTGAAACATGAGGACTTTGTGAAACATGAGGACTTTGTGGAACATGAGGAACATGTGGAACACGAGGACTGTGTGGAATATGAGGACTGTGTGGAAAATGAGGACCATGTGGAACATGAGGATGGTGTGGGAAATGAGGAACATGAGGACCATGTGGAACATGGGGATGGTTTGGGACATGAGGACTGTGTGGAACATGAGGACCGTGTGTGGAATATGAGGAACATGAGGAACATGAGGAACATGAGGACCATGTGGAACATGAGTAACATGAAGACCATGTGAAAAATGAGGAACATATGGAACATTAAGTCTGAGTGGAACATGAGGAACATGAGGACCACGTTGAAAATAAGGAACATGAGGACCATGAGGAACATGAGGACCGTGTAGAACATGAGGACCGTGTGGAACATGAGGACCGCGTGGAACATAAGAACCTTGTGGAACATGAGGAACAAGAGGACCATGTGGAACATGAGGATGGTGTGGGACATGAGGAGCGTGTGGAATATGAGGAACAAGAGGACCATGTGGAACTTGAGGACCTTGAGGAACATGTGTTACATGAGGACCATGTGGAACTTGAGGACCTTGTGGAACATATGGAACATGGGGAACAAGAGGACCATGTGGAACATTAAGGATGGTGTGGAGCATGAGGACCATGTGGAATGTGAGGACCTTGTGGAACATGTGGAACAAGAGGACCGTGTGGAACATGGGGACCGAATGTGGAACAGAGCGGACAGAGCACATCAGATATAACACCAGCAGCCTGTGGCTGTGGTAACTACAGCTTTATAACTTGTCTTATTATTTTATTTTTAGGGATTTCTATTCATTCTAAATATTGTCCCATCACCACAAAACATCAACACGTTCATAGAGAATGAGGTCTGACTAAAGCAAACAATGTGGGTTCCAGCACCGGGAGCTCTCCAGTCCCCGGTGCTGGAACCCAGTCTGGACCTCATATTAATAATTAATAATTAATAATTAATAATTAATAATTAATAATTAATAATTAATAATTAATAATTGTCATCATCATCATCATCGTCATCATCATAATAATAATAATACTAATAATAATAATAATGATACATGTATAATATGATTATGATTATGAATATTATGAATATCATTGTTATGGTTATGATTATGATTATGATTATGATGATTATGATGATGATGATTATCATTATTATTATTAATAATAATAATAATAATAATAATCATAATCATAATCACAATAATAGCGATGATAATAATACATATACATATATACAATATTATTATTATGATTATGAATGTTGTTATTATTATGATTATTATTATTATTATTATTAATAATAATAATAATAATAATAATAATAATAATAATAATAATAATAATAATAATAATAATAATAATAATAATAATCTTATCATAGTAATACACCATACTTAAGATGATAAATAAGCACGAGATCAGCCCAGTCGTTTGACTCTATCTATCAAATTATTTTAGGTTTCAAAAAGGCACATTTTCATACTGACTGAGCACGCAGCAGCAGACCGCAGGGCTTCAGTGGGGGTGTCATTGTGTAGTGAGGGTGTAGTGAGGGTGTAGTCAGAGTGTAGTAAGGGTACAATCAGGGTGGAGTAGGGGTGCAGTGAGGGTGCAGTCTGGGCGTAGTGAGGGTGCAGTCTGGGTGTAGTGAGGGTCCCTTGAGGGTGTAGTCGGCCCGGAGCTTCACCTACCTGCTTGGTCGAGGGGTGTGCGTTCTGGGGGATGAGCAGCTGGACCGTGACGTGCAGCGCCGGGGTGGCCAGCCCGGCCAGCATGGCCCAGGTGAGGGGCAGGGGCAGCATGCTGTAGGTGGCGAAGAGGGTGAAGAGCACGTAGCCCACCCCGTCCCCCAGGAGGCCGTACCCCAGCCCGGCCGCCAGGATCTGCGTGGCCATGGCCACCCAGGTCACCACGCCGCTGTACTGCAAGTAGCTGTGGGACGTCGTGTCTTTGCGGACCACCACTAAGGCACAGATCACCACCTCGATGCCCGTGAAGAAGCCCAGCAGAGTGCCCTTGATCGGGTCCATGGGCGCCGAGGCGAGCGTGAGGTGCAGGACCAGCAGGGTGAGCTTGGTCACCACGTCCAGGATGTTCATCACTACCACCGACTTGCGCCTCTGGCCCAGGAAGTAGCGCTGGTAGAGCCGCTCCAGGTCCCGGGACTTGAAGGAGTTCCGCAGCGTGGGGAAGATCACGCCCCGGTACGTGTAGCCCCAGTTGAGGAAGAAGTCCGAGTTGCTGGGCGCGCAGTCGATCTGCAGGAAGCCCAGGTCGCTGCTGGCGCGCTCCGGGAACACCTTGGTGCCGCCGTTGTTGTGCCGGTCTCCTACCGAGCTCCGGCCCGCGGACTGCTTGCGGTCGCCCGGGTCTCGGGGCTCCTCCGGCGGAGCTCCCTTCCCGCCCTGCTCGTGGATGAAGCGCTGCTCGGTGATGTGCCGCACCGCGTTCTGCCACAGCAGCCGCTTGGGCCGCCCGCCGCTCGGCGTCCGGTTGACGGCGTACAGCTCCTCACCGGCGCTCGAGCACCGCACCTCGGACAGCTCCATCACCGTCCCCGGTACACGGGTCTGTCTTCAGCGGTCCTGGAGGGACGGCCTCTCGTGCATATCGAACGGGCGTCGCTTCTCTCGGGTGTGTCGGGCTCGGCTGGTGCGGCGCGGTGGAGGGTCATTGTCACGCACCGACTCGCGCGGAAAAACAGGGGAATCCGCTCATCTCCGGTGGATGCGCTGCGCCCGCGCCGCCCGCCGCCGCCGCCGCCGCACCCGTCGAACCGTGTGAACCCCCGCGCGCCGTCCGCACCATCAGGGTGCCGCGTCTTCAGCGCATCCCCCCGGGAAGGCTGTCCGGGGACCAGGACCGGGCACGGCACCGGAGACCGACGGACGGGTTTGGTCCTCAAAATAAAAATCCTGCGTCGTTCACGCAATTGTTCCGTGCGCGCTAACACGCACACACCCGCGCTGTCCACTCTGCGGAAACACGCACGGACCGGAGCGGTCACCCGCAGCACGGGTGCACGGTCCACGGAGCGGTGTCAACTTGTTGACCGGAGGTAGAAGAAGAAGAAGAAGAGGAGGAGGAGGAGGAGGAGGAGGAGGAGGAGGAGGAGGAGGCTGCTCCGTGCGTGTCCGCGTCACACAGACAGAGAGAGAGAGAAATAAGGAGGGAGGGAGGGAAATGAGGGGGGAGGGAGGGAGAGAAATGAGGGGGGAGGGAGGAGGGACTTGATTTTAAGGTTCCTTCATTTGCAGTAAGACACGTCACAGCAGCAGAAACTTGATGATGAAGGAAACAATAAACAACAACAATAACAACAACAAATCACAGGAAGATCACAGGTTGAAAAGAGAGAGAGAGAGATGAGGGAGAGAGAGATGAGGGAGAGAGAGAGAGAGAGAGAGAGATGAGGGAGAGAGATGAGGGAGAGAGAGAGAGATGAGGGAGAGAGAGATGAGGGAGAGAGAGAGAGATGAGGGAGAGAGAGATGAGGGAGAGAGAGATGAGGGAGAGAGATGAGGGAGAGAGAGAGAGAGAGAGAGATGAGGGAGAGAGATGAGGGAGAGAGAGAGATGAGGGAGAGAGAGAGAGATGAGGGAGAGAGAAAGAGAGAGAGAGAGAGAGAGAGATGAGGGAGAGAGATGAGGGAGAGAGAAAGAGAGAGAGAGAGATGAGGGAGAGAGAGAGATGAGGGAGAGAGAGAGAAAGAGAGAGATGAGGGAGAGAGAGAGAAAGAGAGAGATGAGGGAGAGCGAGAGAGAGAGAGAGAGAGAGAGAGAGAGAGAGAGAGAGAGAGAGAGAGAGAGAGAGAGAGATGAGGGAGAGAGAGATGAGGGAGAGAGATGAGGGAGAGAGATGAGGGAGAGAGAGAGAGATGAGGGAGAGAGAGATGAGGGAGAGAGATGGGGGAGAGAGAGAGAGAGAGATGAGGGAGAGCGACAGATGAGGGAGAGAGAGAGAGAGAGATGAGGGAGAGAGAGAGAGATGAGGGAGAGAGAGATGAGGGAGAGAGAGAGAGAGATGAGGGAGAGAGAGATGAGGGGGAGAGAGAGAGGAAGAAATAGGGAGAGAGGGGGAGGGATCAACAGCAAGTGCTCAGCCCTCCACCCTAACCCTCCACCCTAACCCTCCACCCTCCTTCCTCCCTGATATCACATGAGGCGGGGCTAACGCTCTGGGCGCCAACAGACACAGCACCTGGTTGGTCGATGCTGAGAGGAGGAAGAAGAGGATCTGTGTGAGAACCAGTGCCTTGCTCAAGGGCATCGGCAGGAGTTGTTCGAGGATTGGAAGTGGATGGAGGATGGAGTGGAGGTTGATGGAGGGCATGGAGTGGAGGTGGATGGAGGATGGAGTTGAGTAGGATGGAGAATGGAGTGGAGGTAGAGGGAGGATGGAGTGGAGTAGGGAGGTGGATGGAATGGAGGTTGATGGAGGATGGGGTAGAGGTGGGTGGAGGATGGAGTGGAGGTCGATGATGGATGGAGTGGAGGTGGATGAAGGATCGAGTGGAGGATGGTGGGTGGAGGATGGAGGTGGATGGAGGATTGAGTGGCGGTGGATGGAGGATGGTGAATGGAGGATGGAGGTGGATGGTGGATGGAGGAGGGTGGATGGAGGATGGAGGTGGATGGTGGATGGTGGATGGTAGATGGAGGATGGAGGTGGATGGTGGATGGAGGATGGGGGTGGATAGTGGTTGGAGGATGGAGGTGGATGGAGAATGGAGGTGGGTGGAGGATGGTAAATGGAGGTGAATGGAGTGATAATCGCTTTTCTCTCCCTTCATCCACTCATCCTCTCACCACCACCCCCACCTCTCCTCGCTCTTTCTTTCTTTCTTCTCTCTCCCTCCCTCCCTCCGCCCTCCTCCGCCCTCCTCCCTCTACTTCCTTCGTCTGCAGGAGGAGCAGACAGAGCTGAGTGAAGCAGAAAGGATTAGAGACGGAGAAAGAAAAGATGAAACCGTCAGGGAGGGAGCGGGCGAGAGAGAATTTTTAAAAAACCTTTATTTACATATTTTCAAAGGAAAACTTCAACCATATACAAAAAAAAGACAATTAAACTTGACGAGAAAGAAACAAAGAAAATGCAAAACTGAAATAAAAAGCAATAAAAGAAAACAACAAACAGCTCCACACAGAGCACATGACGACAAGTGTCTTAAAAACTGGGCTGAAGAGAAGATCTCCCTCCGCTACAGAAGAGATGAGTTTGCAGCAGAAGCAGAACCCGTGCTCCACCCAGACCTGGGCGTCGTGCTGCCACCTTCAACGTGACGCTCAACAACAGTTTCCGTGGCTTCGCACGCTGCTCTGGGACAGTCGGTTTAAGACGTTGACAACAGAGTCGACTCTGAGAGCCGTGTGACGTCCTCCACTGGAGATCAGCTGCTCCCTGGTTTGAAGATCTTGATACAAGACGCTCCACACGGCGCTCCACCTTCTCTTTCACTTCTTTTTCTTTAACACTTTGACTCAGTGATTGTGAAATGTTTTGCCTTCGACCTTGTACAGATCTACATCTTTTGTGTCTCTGAAACCTTGTAAAACAGGACGAAAACCAAGTTGTGGAAAAGGATCATTTTCGTAGGAAGTTCTGTTCCTTTTGCCGTCGTCCCTCAGCATCGCCAGCTCCTACTCTCAAAGTCTTTCACTCCACCTGTTTAGAAAGTCTCTTGTGTTGCGGGGTGGATCGGAGGGTTAGCAGCTGAGCTGCTGCCTGGGTGTGGTGGAGTCCTGGTCCGGCTGCATCCGTCATGTGACGTAGCACGATATTCCCGGTGGAAACCAGTCTCTGGGAAAGTCCTGGTGTGTGGTTGTCCTCCACCTCCATCCTGGCTCCGTGGATCAGAGGCTCCTCCAGTCACTAGTGCAGGAAGATGCAGGTTCCAACCTTTTCCATTTAAAAAGAGGCCATTTTTTAAAAGACTGATAAAAAGGAGGTAAAATGGTTATTTTAAAGGACCTAAAATCTGTTCAGAACAGATTAAAATCCAGCCCAAGCCTCCTGTCCTTCTTAAAATGCTGCTTGTTAGCTGCCTCCACGCTCCGTCAGTACTGCCGGTGACATAGTGCTGAATGAATTGCGGTCGAAAAGTCGCGTCCTGCTGTTGAAGTGGATCAGCCCCTGTCCTCCTTCCTCTTTTGGTAAAAACAAGACACTCTGAGGTTCCCAGTGGAGTTTTTGTCTCAAAAAAAGGTAACCATCGGACTGTGAATGTTCCTGATCTGACCTGGCTCCACACAGGTTGTGCCACAGCACAGAGGCACCAGGTTGTTGATGATTAAAACCTCTTCCTCTAGAAGACATCTTGGGTAGTAGCCACTTCCACTTGACCAACCTCCCTCCGCTTTTCCTGTCACTCCTTCCCACTTTCTTTTCATTGTCTGTTGGTTTTCAAGATAAACTCCGAAATATGTAAAACCGGTCCTACTCCAGCTGAGACCTCCTGGTGGTTTAGGAAGTCCAGTGGGCCAGCTCCCAACAGATAACGCATCGATTTTCTCCAAATTAACCTTTGCAGCTGAAATGGTTCTAAAATCTTTTACTATTTGTACCAGTTTTACAACGTCCTCTTTTTTGTTTGTAAGGACAATGATATCGTCAGCATAGGCAGATAAAACATATTTGATGCTAAAATCTATTAAAAGTGGTCCTAAAATTTTTTGGATCTTTTGTAACATGGTGTGGCCGTTCCGTCTGCCACACACCACCCAAGTGGCGTTTCCAGGGCCCTCCGGCACAGACGATGATGTGTTGTAGACATTGGTTTATTGTAGAGAGGAGGCTAGGTGGAACAAGCCAGGAGCAGATGGAATATGTCATGACAGGGCTCCTATCCTGAGTGTGCGGATGGGCTTTTTAAACCTGTTGCTGGTTAGCCCAAGCAACTAGCGTCAGGTGTGGCTGCTCAAACCCTCCCATCACATGGGTTCAATACAACATGGCAGATAATGAGCGACCCCCATGGATCTTCAGTACACTCTCCATGCCCTGATACAAAACCTTGATCTTCGCAGTGAGACCTGGGCTAAGACCAAACTTTTCCAAACTTTTCCACAAGTATTATTGCTCAACCCTATCAAATACCTTCTTTTGCTGGTCCAAGGAAATGAGACCAGTAACTAGAGCCAATGAATCAGAGACATCTAAAATGTCCCGACTCAATGAAATGTTGTCTAGGATGGACCTACCAGGCACGCAGTACGTCTGGTCCTGATCAATGACCTCTGCCATGACCTTCCTCAGTCTGTTTGCCAGAACCTTGGACAGAAGAAGAAGAAGAAGAAGAAGAAGAAGAAGAAGAAGAAGAAGAAGAAGAAGAAGAAGAAGAATCTTTAATTACCACGCAACACACCACACTACAACACATGCACATGCTTTGGATGGTGACCGGTGAAATGGTTCCTCTGCATTTAAACCATCCTGGCTTGTCCTTCCTCTGGGGCCACAGCCAGGAGCAGTGGGCAGCATACGTGGACACGCCCGGGGACCAGGTGATGAGTGTCCATCGCTGGTCAGACCATGATGTGTGCATGTTTTGGGTGGGGGTCCTTACTGACGATGGGGGGATGAAACCCCATGTGAACACGGGGAGAACATGCAAACTCCACACAGAAAGGCTCCTATTTGGGAGATAACCCACCGGAGCACGGTGCCAACAGCGCCCCAGGCGGGAATCAAACCCAGGAAAGGAGCTGGTAGTCCGTGCAGAGCAGAGATACCAGTCGCCAGTTCCTTAGTTCCATCTCCATTTTGGTCTCCTCGGGGACCTGGGGCAGGTTGCCACAGAATGAGTTAAACAACTCTTGGTCCTCCACATGTTCACTGTTGTACATGTTAGTGTAGAACTGCGCAGCTCTGCTACGTATCTCTCTTGGATCCTTGGCTCCTGTCCACTGGCAGAGTGCAAAGGTTGGATGAGTCTGCTTTGTCCTTTCGTCTTCTCCAAACTGAAGAAGAACTTGGATGGTTTGTCCACTAAGTTCTCGGACAGGAAACGTGACCGGACCAGCGCCCCCTGCACTTTAGTGCCAAGTAGGTCTGCTAGCGCATCTCTTTTAGACAGACGCTCAGAAACCCTGCAGTTCCACTATGCCAGTCTCTAGATCCTTCATGGACCTTGTGACGTCTCGTGTGGCATTGACACTGTACTGCTGACACAGTTGCTTCATCTCTACCTTTCTACAGTCCCACCGTTGTCTGATGGGTACAATCCTGCTTCCTGGTTCTAAAACCACTCCAAAAAAATCTAAAATCATCCAGAAAATGGTTATCACTCAGTAGGGTGGTATTAAAATGCCAATAAGCACTTTTGGGAGTTACTTTTCAGATTGAAACATTACACAAGACGAAGGAATGGTCAGTAAAAGCGACGGACATCATTATACACATTTTAAATGTGTTAACATGATGTTTAAAACAATAAAACCCGTCTAGTCTCAACAGGGAAATAAAATGTTCCCTGCTGTGATTTGTCTTTTATCAATGTGTGTTCAGCTCTGGTTCCATGTGATTTCTGTCTAGGGAGTCATTTTCTATACAGTTAAAATCTCCTCCAAAAAAGAAAAACTCCTCTTGATTGCAATTGTTTAAAAAGATCTTTTACTTATTGAAGAGCAGGACTTTGTCAAGGCCATTATTCGGAGCGTACACCTTGACAAAAAAATTAAAACAACGTGGCCGGACAACCATCACCCTGCCCTCACACACGTGTTCAACGGTAAAAGACAAAGGGGTAAAACTCTGAGACAAAATACTCGCCCTCCGCTGGTTGAGGTCATGTGGCCCCGCCCTCTCACTCCTCCAGCCTCATTAAGAATCACTTTGTGCTTCTTGGATAAAGGTGACGTTCGTTCTCCTGAGTTTTAAAGTCTGGAACAGTTTGAGAGTTTCAAATCAAAAACCAGGCATTGTAAAATAAGCAGGATACAGAAGAGGATGAGACAGAAGAGGGTGAGACAGAAGAGAGAGAGACGGGAGAGAGTGAGACAGGAGAAAACTGAGGCTTTGTGCTATGTCTTTGTCGTGTCCATTGCTGAGTTGTAATTTCACTGTTTGTACAAACGTCTTTAATCTCTTAATCTTAGTCTCCTGATCCGTCAAAGCAGCTTTTTCTTTGCTCCTCATCTGGTTCTGAGGCAACAAACAACAAACAACAAACAACAAACAACAAATAACTCCTTGTCCTCAAAATGTTCCAAGACCTTGACGTCCTTCTGCTCTTTTCTTTTCTGCAGGAACTGTCTCATTTCATGGTGCTATAGACCTGGTGCTATAAGCACCTCTGGTCTTCCGGTTGCAGGGACCTTGTACATCAGCACCTTCACCCGAAGCTGTTGATGTCACAGCTTCCTTCCGTCCTGCTGCTTCTTCAACCGCTACCCGCTTCTCCGTCCTGTTCTCCTGAACCACCTCCACCTGGTGTGACCTCTGACCTCCCCTCTGTCTGTCCCTGCTGCTGCTCTGTTCTTCTCCCAAGACTCAGAGGATTTTCCTGGACAGGCTCTCGTCAGGTGCGTGCTCATCACAGCCAAAGCATTTTGTTGTGTCAGACGTGATGTAAAGGTGGAAATTGAAGTCATCAACTCTCACTTTAAACAACGTTTAGATCCTCGTTCTACTTGTTGAGGATCATCAGGTTCTTTGCATCCAGCAACATTGTTTTCATGTGGAAACAGTTCCCTGATCAGATCCTCATCACTCATAAAAGGTGGAACACTGGAAAATGTCACCACCACCACCACACAGACCACCACCACCCCCATGCACCACCACCACCCTTTTGACTGCGGTTGAGAGAGGCAATGCAGAAACGAAAGCATCGTTCACTATGTTGACACATTCCACCACCATGTTCACCTTCTCATAGCCACACCACCACCACCACCACCACCACCACCGTGTTTTCTTTCTCAGGACCACACCACCACCACCACCACCACCACCACTGTGTTTACCTTCTCATATCCACACCTCCACCACCACCGTGTTGACATTCTCATAGCCACACCACCACCGTGTTAACCTTCTCATAACCACACCACCACCACCACCATGTTCACCTTCTCATAACGACACCACCATCACCACCACCACCGTGTTCACCTTCTCATAAACACACCTCAATCCACACCCCCACCGTGTTCACCTTCTCATAACCACACCACCAACACCATCACCACCGTGTTACATTCTCATAACCACCCCACCCCCGCCACCACTGTGTTCACCTTTTCAATTTCTCACACCACCTGTCACAAAAAATAAATTCAGAACAGACAAAAAGATAGAAAAGTAAAAAGAGCCTTCCCCCTTCCATCACCTCCACCCTTCCATCACTTCCATCCCTCACACTCTGGTTGAGACGAACAGTCTCAGTGTGTGTGTGTGTGCTGCATCCTGCTCTGGGCGAACAGCTTCCGACAGCAACCAAATGAGTCATCCTTCATCCTTCTCCCGAAAAGCCTGTCTCCCTCTCTTCCTCTTATTCTCTCTCTCTCTCTCTTAACTCTGTCTCTCTCTCTCTCGCTCTCTCTTAACTCGTAGCGGAGATCCAGAGGGCCGTCGTCAACTTCCTCTAGTCTGGTCAGCACTGGATTAGAGCAGCAGCCCTCTTTCTTCCAGTCCAGAAGGGGGCTCAAGGCCTCATTGACATTGCATCCAAGGTCGCGGCGTTCCGCCTCCAAACGGCACAGAGGTTGTTGTACGGTTGTGGACTGCGTTGGCTGGACACAGAGAAGGTGCTGCTGAGGCGGGCGGGGCGCCTTCCTTATGACAAGCAGCTGTTCCTGCTGCGGACCGAGGGAATGGACTTGACAGGGCTGACTCTCTTCTATCAGTCAGTGCTGCAGTCATGGCAGGTTTTTAAGATCCACTATGACACCACGACTGCCCCTGGGATGTGGCTCTTTGGGGAGCCTTTGTTTGGGAACCCACTGCTGGACTCCCGCCTCCTTTCCTCCTGCAGCCTCCCTCCAGCTTGCACAAGGCTGGGTGCGTCAAGCTGGGTCATCTGCTGAAGGCGTCCGCGGATCAGCTCATGGAGACAACTGGCATCAGGTCCTCCAGACTGCTGTACAGGTTGGTGGATGAAATCAGTGCTTCACTGCCAGCGGCCTATATGGCTTTTGTGGAGAACCGTGCTCTGTCTGACCAGTGGGCCAGGGAGGGCGAGTTTGTGTGTTCTTCGCTAACAGTCTCTCCGGCTGTGCAGTGGGAGGAAGTGCAGGACAGCCTGCTGACTTTTGCTACTCCCAAGCTGGGGGGGTTTGAGGCAGTGGGCAAGAAAGCCACCTATTACACCTGCGCAAGGTGGGACTGGGGGATCGTGCATGGTGCGGTGGCCACAAACAGGTATCTGGCACACCTGGATCCCAGCACAGGGGCGGAATGCATTTTCTAGTCTGAAAGGGAGACGCTGCATCTGTTTGTTCTGTGTCCTCCGCTGCACGGGCTGTTCGGTCTACTGGAGTGGTGGGTTCGGGGTCGGGAAGGGAGCTTCTCCTTTGAACTCTTTATCTTCGGTCCTGTTTACACTGTGGCAAACAAATCTGTCCATGTCCTGGTGAACACTGTTTCGAGGATGGCCAAGCTGGCCATTTGGAAAAGCAGAAGGAATGCTGACCCGGCCCAGATGACGATACCAGATACTCTCAGCCCACCTCAGGGGGTGTTGGGGAGGTGCTGTGGTCAGTCCAGGATAATTCCCTCATTATTAACCTGTGATTGTCCTGAGGTAACTGTGATGCCACCCCCCCCCCCCCCCCTCCCCTCTCTCCACGGAGGGAAACTGTAGAAAGGAGGAAGTCTGGGCTACAAAGGGAACAGTCCTTATAGTGAACAGCAGTCTCAAACCTGGTGAAGAAACCAGCAGGTCCCTGCCTACCTGGTTATCTCTGAAGAGGGATGTCTGTGCTCTTGCTGCCTGTTTACTGGTTGACTGATTTCTCTCTGTTTTTTTGTTATGTTTTTTGGTTCCTTCTTAATCAAGTTGCTGCTGCTGTGATATGACTGACTGCAAATAAAGTAACCTTAAAAGTCAAAGTCTCTCTCTCTCTGAATCCTCTCTCTTAACTATTTCCCTCTCTCTCTCTCTATTGTACCTCACTCTCTTAATTCTCTCTCTCTCTTAACTCTTTCCCTCTATCTCTCTCTTATACCTCTATCTCTCTCTCTTAACTCTCTCTCTCTTAACTCTCTCTCTCTTAACTCTCTCTCTCAACTCTTTCCCTCTTTCTCTCTCTTAACTCTCTCTCTCTCTCGCTTAACTCTCTCTCTCTTAACTCTCTCTCTCTCAACTCTTTCCCTCTTTCTCTCTCTTAACTCTCTCTCTTAACTCTTTCCCTCTCTCTCTCTTACATCTCTCCCCCTCTATCTCTCTGAACTCTCTCTCTCTTAACTCTTTCCCTCTCTCTCTCTCTCTTAACTCTCTCTCTCTCTCGCTCTCTCTCTTAACTCTCTCTCTCTCTCTTAACTCTCTCTCTCTTAACTCTTTCCCTCTCTCTCTTACATCTCTCCCTCTTACATCTCTCAACTCTTTCCCTCTCTCTCTCTCTCTTAACTCTCTCTCTCAACTCTTTCCCTCTCCCTCTCTTACATCTCTCAACTCTTTCCCTCTCTCTCTCTCACATCTCTCCCTCTCTCTCTTAACTCTCTCTCAACTCTTTCCCTCTCCCTCTCTTACATCTCTCAAAAAAGCAGAGTGGCAACTTTTAGGTTACAGTTTGTGCAGAAGTTGTTAACGGGGTACTTTAACGTTTGGAGGGACGTGGCGGGCTTGGTCTTAAAGAGGACTGGGAGGATGGGACTTGACCGCTCGTTGTTTTTAATGGACACGAGTCTTCTAAACAAGTCGGGCTTACCCCGTTTTTATCAGGAGCTTTTTAAAGCATGGGGGTTATTTAAGAACAGGAAAAGGGAGGCCGCAGATTCCCTCCACTGGCTTCTGGAGGAGCCGGTGATCGGAGGAGCCAGGCTGGATGTGCAGGACGGGGCCACTCCAGGACTGAGGAGCATCCTGAGGGAGGCGGGGGTCCTGACCCTGAGGCAGGTGGTGGCGGCAGCGGGGAGCGACCTGCAAGACGGCGAGGCCATGGCGGAGCGGCTGGGGGTGAGGTCCACCAGGATCGTACACCTGGTGCTCAAGAGGTGGAGGGAGACGCTCACGGAGGAGGAGCTGGCCCTGCTGAAGGAGTACGGCGAAGGCGCGGAGGAGCCAAACTCGGAGGATCCCTTCCCGGAGATGACCCTGACCCCCAACCTGGAGGGGTCCTCCGGGAAGCTGCTGCACAGGGCACGTTATGCAGAACTGGACCTGCACACAGCCAGCGGGAAGGCTTTTTACAAAGAGTGTGTGGTTGTTTTAAACAGGAAGGGACTGGAGGGGCGGCAGGACACTCTCTGGAGGGGACGGCTCCAGATGGGGGGACAGGAGGAGCCGTGTTGGAGGAGTTTTTACAAAGCTCCCTCCAAGAAAAGGACGGGGGACCTCCAATGGAGGGTCCTACATGGAGCCATAGCTGTCAACAGCTTTGTTTCTGTTTTTAATCCCACGGTCGCAAATGAATGTCCATTCTGCAAACTGCCAGAGTCCGTGTTTCACTGTTTTGCAGAGTGCGACAGACTTTTAGAGCTTTTTAGTCTTTTAAAGGAAAGTTTTAAGCTCTTTAAGGAGGAGTGGTCCAGAAACTGTTTTATTTTTGGGGCTAGATACTACAGGGCCAACGCAGAGAAATGGCGACTGCTTAATTTTCTAGTAGGGGAAGCGAAGATGGCCATCTACCTCACGAGGAGGAACAAACTGAGGGGAAAGGAGAGTGTTTTAGGAAGAGTGTTTGTAGCGTTGGTCAGGGCCAGAGTCTTGATTGATTTTAACTTTCACAGACTGATGAAGAGTCTGGACGTCTTCATCAAGCTGTGGTGTTTTAACGACGCCATCTGTTCCCTGGTGGAGGACGACCTGTGCTTCCAGTCTGTTTTTAACGTGTAGGACTCTGTTAGTGAACCAAGTGTGTTTGTTGTATTGTCTGTAACTGTGAACTAGAGAAAATGTTAAAATAAAGATGCTTTAAAAATCAAAAAAAAAAAAAAAAAACTCTCTCTCTCTTAACTCTTTCCCTCTTTGTCTCTCTCTTAAACCTCTGTCTCTCTCTCTCTTAACTCTCTCTCTTAACTCTTTCCCTCTTTGTCTCTCTCTTAAACCTCTGTCTCTCTCTCTTAACTCTCTCTCTTAACTCTTTCCCTCCCTCTCTCTTACATCTCTCCCTCTCTCTCTCGTAACTCTCTCTCTCTTAACTCTTTCCCTCTCTCTCTCTCTCTTATACCTCTATCTCTCTCTCTTAACTCTCTCTCTCTTAACTCTTTCCCTCTCTCTCTCTCTCTTATACCTCTATCTCTCTCTCTTAACTCTCTCTCTCTTAACTCTTTCCCTCTCTCTCTCTCTCTTATACCTCTATCTCTCTCTCTTAACTCTCTCTCTCTTAACTCTTTCCCTCCCTCTCTCTTACATCTCTCCCTCTCTCTCGTAACTCTCTCTCTCTTAACTCTTTCCCTCTCTCTCTCTCTCTTATACCTCTATCTCTCTCTCTTAACTCTCTCTCTCTTAACTCTTTCCCTCTCTCTCTCTCTCTTATACCTCTATCTCTCTCTCTTAACTCTCTCTCTCTTAACTCTTTCCCTCTCTCTCTCTCTCTTATACCTCTATCTCTCTCTCTTAACTCTCTCTCTCTTAACTCTCTCTCTTAACTCTTTCCCTCCCTCTCTCTTACATCTCTCCCTCTCTCTCTCGTAACTCTCTCTCTCTTAACTCTTTCCTCTCTCTCTCTCTCTCTTATACCTCTATCTCTCTCCCTTAACTCTCTCTCTCTTACCTCTCTCTCTCTCTTATCTCTCTCTCTCTCTCTTAACTCTCTCTCTCTTAACTCTTTCCCTCTCTCTTATCTCTCTCTCTCTCTCTCTTATCTCTCTCTCTCTCTCTCTCGCTCTCTTATCTCTCTCTCTCCTTCTCTCTTTTCTCTCTCTTGTCTCTCTCTCTCTTAACGTTTTCCCTCTCTCTCTCTTATACCCCTCTCTCTCTCTTATCTCTCTCTCTCTCTCTCTCGCTCTCTTATCTCTCTCTCTCCTTCTCTCTTTTCTCTCTCTTGTCTCTCTCTCTCTTAACGTTTTCCCTCTCTCTCTCTTATACCCCTCTCTCTCTCTTATCTCTCTCCCTCCTCTCTTAACTCTCTCTCTTAACTCTTTCCCTCTCTCTCTCTCTTATCTCTCTCTCTAACATCTCTCCCTCTCTCCCTCATACCAATACAAATGCATGTACAGTATGGTGTTTATTAGATCCCATATATATCATATTATACTGTATACTCCATAAAGTGTTTCAATATTCTACATCCCAAGATGAAGACTTCAAAGGTTCATCACATTGAACCAAGAACATGAATACTTTTTTCAGCAGATCCCTTATAATATAACATAATATAATATCATTGTGGAATATCATTGTTCTGGCACGTGGCCAGGGAATGAGGAAGAGGAGGCTGTGTTGGTTGGCCTGTATTTCATTTTACTTTTTAAACAAACATAGCTCGTGGAGCCAAAACGATCAATGAACAGCTTGCAGGACAATATCAACATAGTCCGTAGTTCAGCACTTCATTGAGCTCCCGCCTTGACGTGTCGTAACGTGTCGTGATGTGTCCGGCGGCTTGCATATCGAGCTTTTCTTGCCCAGTCCAACATGTCCAGCAAGCAAGCCGATCCTCACTGCGAGCACAAACAAAACATTTATTATTTCCTGGGTTTGGGATCGGACTGAGCGGATGGAGCCTGCAAATTATATTAAATTATAATATAATATAATATAGTATAATATAATGTAATATAATGTAATGTAATGTAATGTAATGTAATGTAATATAATATAATAAAATATCAAATAGTATAATATAATATAATATAATATAATTCTTCAAGACACGTACATACATACGCTGTTTCCTGAAGGTCTGCGTGGACCAGCTATGTAGGAAACTACAAACCCTCTTTCACCTCAGCCTGAGCCAGGAGAAGGTTCCAGTGCTGTGTTAGACATCCTGCCTTGTTCCAGTACCTAAGAAGCATAAGAAGTCCTCTCCAAATTCTCTCAATGACTACAGACCGGTTGCCTTAGCATCACACATCATGAAAGTCCTGGAGAGACTGATATTGGCCTGTCTTACACCTCAGGTGAGCACCTCTTTCGACCCACTGCAGTTTGCCTCCCGCCCCAAGGTTGGAGTTGAAGACGCCATCATTGACCTGCTTCAGCGAGCCCACACTGACCTGAACCAAGCAGGCAGCGCTGTGAGGGTCATGTTTTTTTATTTCTCCAGTGCTTTCAACACAATTCAGCCTGCACTGCTGCAAGAGAAGATTCAAGAGACGAAGATGGACGCTTCCACCAGCTCCTGGATTATTGATTACCCGACAGATCGACAGACCACAGTTTGTGCGCCGAGGGAACGCATGTCTGAGTGGGTGGTCAGCAACACAGGAGCACCGCAGGGGACAGTACTCTCAAATTTCCTCTTCACCCTGTATACCTCAGACTTCCAATACAACTCGGAGTCCTGTCATCTGCAGACATTTTGGGATGACTCAGCAGTTGTGGGGTGTATCACTGGGGGGCAGGAGACTGAGTACAGGGAATAGGTGGACCGCTTTGTGGCATGGTGTGGAAACAACCACCTCTTCTTAAATGTGACCAAGACGAAGGAGATGGTTGTGGATTTCAGGAGGACCAAGACTAAACCAAACACTGGGAGAAGAGGTGGAGGTGGTGGAGGGTGACAGGTACCTGGGGGTTTATCTGGACAACAGACTGGACTGGAAATGCAACACTGAGGCTTCTACAGGAGGGGACAGAGCAGACTCTACTTCTTGAAGAAGCTCAGGTCCTTCAATGTGTGCAGCAGGATGTTGCATATCTTCTACCAGTCTGTTGTTGCTGGTGCAGTTTTCTTTGCAGTCGTCTGTTGGGGCAGCTGCGTTAGAGCCAGAGACTCCAAGAAACTGAACAAAGTGATAAAGAAGGATGATCTGTGCTGGGGGCCGCTCTGGGGCCCCTAGAGCTGCTTGTGGAGAGAAGGATGTTCAACAAGCTGCTCAGCATCATGACAACACTGCACATCCCCTACACGACCTGGTGCTCGCACAGCACAGTGTGTTCAGCCAGAGGCTCCTTCCTGGAGGACGTTACAGGAGCTCATTCCTGCAGCGCAGCAGCAGCTACATTGACTCCGCCCTGTTCCAGGAGAGGAAACTCCTCCTCTGATGCCAATGCACAAGACACATTTTTTCTTCAGATTTAACTTCCACTTTTAAGCCTCACCTTTCAAAAAGTTAAATTCAATTCTATAAATGAATACAATATAATACAGTATAATTCAATACAAGGTAATATAATACTGTATAATATCATATCATATCATATCATATCATATATCATATGAAATCATATAAAATAACATAATATCAAATTATATAATAAATATCTTCTGTTTCTACTCCTTTGGGCGGCTTCCGTGAGTGGTGGCCACAGCAGATCGTCTGCCTCCAACACCTCGTGTTCTCTGCATCTTCCTCCCTGACACCACCCGCCTGCATGTACTCCCTCAGCACCTCCATCAAGCTTTTCTTTGGCTTCCTCTTTTCCTCTTGCCTGGCAGCTCCACCCTCAGCCTCCTCCTCCCGATGTAACTCTCATCTCTCCTCCACACGTGTCCAAACCATCTCAATCTGGCCTCTCTCACTGTCCAACCTGAGCTGTCCCTCTAACGTCCTCATTCTTAATCCTATCCATCCTTGTCCCTCCCAATGAAAACCTCCACATCCTCTGTCACACATCACTCCGAACACTTTTCTCCACCTCCACCTTCTGGTCGACTGCAAGTACTTGAACTCATCTGCCTTCTCCCCCTCCACTGCTTGCATTCTCAGCTTTTCTCCGCCCTCCCTCCCATTCAGGCACATGTATTGTGTCTTACTCCTGCTGACTTTCATTGCTCTTATCTCTAATGCTGCCTCCACTTCTCCAGGCTCTCCTCCACCTGCTCCCTACTCTCGCTACAGATCTGTTAACCTGTCCATCACCACTGCAAACAAGAAAGGGCTCAGAGCTGATCCTTGATGCAGTCCCACCTCCACTTTATATGCCTTGGTCACGCCTACTACACACCTTACTACTGTCTGACTGCCCTCATACATATCCTGTACCACTCTTACCTACTTCTCTGCCACCCCCGACTTCCTCATGCAATTCCACACTTCCTCTCTGGGCACCCTATCATATGCTTTCTCTAAATCCACAAAGACGCAGTACAACTCCCTCTGGCCTTCCCTGTACTTTTCCATCAGCATCTTAAGCCAAACATGTCATCTGTAGTACTCTTTCCTGGCATGAAACCATACTGCTGCTCGCTGATCCCCACCGCTCCTCTAACCTAGCCTCCACTACCCTTTCCCATAGCTTCATGCTGTGGCTGATCAACTTTATTCCCCTGTAGTTACTACAGCTCTGTACGTCTCCCTTATTCTTGAAGATGGTACCAGTACACTTCTTCTCCACTCCTCCGGCATCCTCTCCTTTCCAGGATGGCGTTAAACAGTCTTGTTAGGAACGTCACTGCCATTTCACCTAAACATTTCCATGCTTCCCCAGGTTTGTCATCTGGGCCAACTGCCTTTCCACTCTTCATCTTCTTTAATGCTGTTCTCACCTCATCCTTGCTCATTTGCTATACTTCTTGATCCACTATTCCCACATCACCCACTCTTCTCTCCCTCTCATTTTCTTCCTTCATCAACTCCTCAAAGTACTCCTTCCACCTTCTCAACACACTCTCCTCACTAGTCAGCACATTCCCATCATTATCCTTCATCACCCTAACCTGCTGTACATCCTTCCCAGCTTGGTCCATTTGTCTTGCCAATCGGTACAAGTCTTTTTCTCCTTCCTTACTGTCCAACCTCTCATACAACTCGTCGTACGCCTTTTCCTTTTCCTTTGCCACTTCTCTCTTTGCCTTGCGCCGCATCAGCTTGTACTCCTGTCTACTTTCTCCATCTCTCTGACTTTCCCATTTCTTCTTCACCAACCTCTTCTGCTCTATGCTCTCCTGTACTTCCTCATTCCACCACCAAGAGTCCTTGTCTTCCTTCCTCTTCCAGCATGATACACAGAGTACCTTCTTGGCTGTCTCCCTCACCACTTGTGCAGTTGTTTCCCAGTCATCTGGTAACCGTTCATTCCCACCTACTGCCTGCCTTACCTCTTCCCTTAATTGCAAACAACACTCCTCCAATTTCAACTTCCACCATTTTATCTTTGGCTCTTCTTTCACTCTCTTCATCTTCTTGGCCTCCAGTCATCCTACACACGGGGAGTGTGTTTGCAGTCACTAATCTCTTTCATATTGCACCTCCTGCATAAGATGTAGTCCACCTGTGTGCACTTTCCTCCACTCTTGTATGTCACCCTGTGTTCCTCCCTCTTCTTGAAATACGTATTCACAACAGTGAATCGCCATCCTTCTGGCAAAATCCACCACCATCTCTCCTTCCACATTCCTCTCCTTAACACCATACCTCACCTTCTCGTCACCTATGTCTCTGATCCCTTGGCCAACATGCCCATTGAGATCTGCTGCATCGACCACTCTCTCTCCCTTGGGGACGTTCTCGACCTCTACACTCAACTCACTAAAGAATTATTTTTTCTCTTCCATCTCACACCCAACTTGAGGAGCATATGCACTGACCACATTCATTATCACCGCATCAATGTCCAGCTTCATGCTCATCACTCTGTCCGACACTTTGGTCACCTCCAAAACACTCTTGACATATTCTTCCTTCAACACCATCCCTACCCCGTTTCTCCTGCCATGCACTCCATGGTAGAACAGTTTGTACCTGGCTGTGATACTCCTGGCCTTACTCCCCTTCCACCTGGTCTCTTGTACACATAGTACTTCCACCTTCCTTCTCTCCATCATGTCAGCCAGCTCTCTCTCTTTACCCTACATTGTGCCAACGTTCAAAGTTCCTACTCTCAAGTCTACTCTCCTACTCTTCTTCCTCTCCTGCTGTCTCCGGACACGCCTCCACCCTCTTCTTCTTCTTCTTCTTCTTCTTCTTCCGCTGTCAGAAGCACAATCTCCACTGGCACCCTCTTGGCTAGCAGCACCAGTGGCGGTCGTTGTTAACCTGGGCCTCAACCGATCCGGTATGGAAATCCGATTGTCCACATGTTTGATTTGGCATGGTTGGTGGCTTGTGCACCTCCAGTGGCTAGATTTTTAGATAACATAATATAATATAATATAATATAAAATAAAATAAAATAACATAATATAGTTTGATATAATATAATAAAATATAATATAATATGATATATTATATTATATTATAACACTCAGGACCAGTAAGACACCAGAAAGAACAGGATTTGATCCGTCCTCCTTCTGGTTCCAGAGAGTTTATCTTTCCTTATCTTCAGCCTTTTTCAAATTTCATGATTCCTACTCCTTCTCTTATTTTGAACTGCAGCTTTTATCATTTAATCACCAGATACAGTACATCTAGATTCCAACACCTTTGACGTCACCGTCACTTTCTTATGACTGCAGCTTTGGTTTCAGGAGAAGATGTGCTCTGGTTGCTTCCAACTTTCCTCGGAGGTTTTGACCCTGAACCACAGCATCGTTTTGACCCTAACCCTAACCCTAACCCATCCGGTTGGCGGGTCGGCAGTGATGCCAGTCACAGCCCATCTTTTCCTGGCTTCCTGCTCCACTCCTCCCTCTGTTCCAGAGCTAACAAGAGGCTGTTCCTGCTGTCCACACCCGTCGCCTCCCCACAACCTGTGAGCAGCTGTCTTCCCCTCCCTTCCTACTATTCCCAGAGCTGTGAGCATCTTCGGGCCCCTGCAGCTAACCTCGGGAACCTCAGGACCTGCAGGAAATAGCCAGGCTTGACACCCTATGCCCCTACATTGTTGGACCAGGTCCTGAGGTGTTTTACTAATGAAGGTGTTTGCGAGTATCACCCAACACCAGGTTAATCTCCTAGAGTTCCCTGCAACGCCTCTAAGTCAGAATCCCGCCTAGACCTGACGATACCATGGAGCCGGGCTATACCATTGGTCCCGGTTAGCCGGCCCTCAGGGCCCTGGCATGGAAAGACGCTGGACACTGGCCTGGGGTACAGCTGAAGGGGTGGGTGGTGGCCCTCGTACTCCCCAAGATCCGTGAAACATTTGGGTAAGCTTGGACCAGGGGAAAGCTGGGGTCTGGGTTCCGGACCTCTGCCGAACATAATCGGGTGGACCTCCGGACCAAGGGCGCAGAGCCAAAACCCACAAAATAGAAGAGTCCTATTCCAAGGCACAGTATTTGGTGCAACCGGGCCGGCTTTGAACACTCAAAATGTTTTCAAAGTAAACGCTTCGAACCCCTCAGGACACTCAGTCAAAAGCATCGAGGGGGAGCCCTGTGGAAGTCCGGGACACCTGCAGAGGCCTTTGTTCAATGAGCTCTCCACTCCACCCACTGAGGTCACAGCCACTTCACAGATTCAGCAGACAAAGTTTAGTTTAGTTGACTTTCACTTTTTGACCTCAGATTGTACAAAATTGTCAAATATTCAGGAAGGAGAGATGAAGGAGAGAGAACGGGAGTGAGGAGACTCCCCCAAAACCTGGGAGAACCTGAGGAGAGTACTTTGACTCACAAGGCCCCGGGTGGAGGGAGGAAGTGGGGGGGGGGGGTGGCTTTATTGCTATTCATTCTATTTTTAACTTTGTCTCCCCCTCCCTCCCTCTCTCCCCCTCCTGAGTTCCTCTCGTCCTCCCTCATGCGAGCCGCTCCACATTCTGCAGGAAGTTAAAGTAGGACATCCCAGTGATGGAGGAAGATACTGCACCACCCGACTCTGTCACCCAGGGCGTCACACGGAACGTCCCAAAGTCAATCTGAGCTGGGAGTCACATGACTCCCACTCACAATATTAATATCAATATTAATATATATATTTGAATATAGATATTCATATAAATTAATATAACTATCAATTTATATATATATGAATATAGATATCAATATCAATTCATATAATATTCATATTAATATCAATTCATATGAATCTGTATATAGATATCATATTCATATTCAAATAGCTATCAATTCATATTAATATCAATTCATATTCATATGAATATAAATTCATATAAATATGAATATCAATATGAATTTATATTAATTTAAATTGATATTCATATGAATTAAGATATCAATATATATTCATATTAATATTCATACTAATATAAATTCAGCAATTCAGCAATTCTTATGAACGTGAATTGATGTTAGAGACCCCGTCCATCTCCACGTCCTCCGCTAAATGGGCCACGTCCTCATCGGAGGAGGGACCCCCAGGGTCGACATCCTCCGCCTCTGAAACATCACTGGAGGACGCAGACAAGAGAGGTGGTGGGGTCTGCGGTCGGGAGGGTTGACCCGGTCTGGAGGGCTGGTCAGGTTGGCGCTGATGGAACCTCCTGATGAGGGTGTGGTCCAGAATGTGCCTCGCAGGGAGCCAGGACCTCTCCTCCGGGCCGTAACCCTCCCAATCCACCAGGTACTGCAGGCCTCTCCCACGCCGGCGGGAACGTAGGCGGACAGAGAAGGCAGGACCCCCGTCAATGAAGCGTGGAGGAGGCGGGGGAGGCGCCAAGGGGACCAGAGCACTCTCACGGACTGGCTTGACCTTGGACACGTGGAAGGTGGGATGGACGCGCATGGACCTGGGGAGCTTGAGCCGCACTGCCACCGGGTTGACGACCTTCTCGATCTTGAATGGGCCGATGAACCGAGGAGCCAGCTTCTTAGAGTCCACCTTCAGGGGGAGGTCCCGGGTGGAGAGCCAGACCTTCTGGCTCGGCTGGTACTCCGGGGCCTGGGAGCGGCGACGGTTGGCGGCAGAGGCGTTGCGGCCAGCGGCTCGGAGGAGGGTGGCCCGGGCCCGGGTCCAGGTCCTGCGGCAGCAGCGAATGAAGGCCTGGAGGGACGGGCAGGAAGCCTCCTTCTCAAGGGCCGGGAACAGAGGCGGTTGGAAGCCGTAGGCGCACTGGAAGGGGGAGAGGCCTGTGGCAGAACTGATCAGGGTGTTGTGGGCATATTCCACCCACAAAAGCTGCTCGGACCAGGACGACGGGTGTTGTGATGTCATGCAGCGAAGGGCCGACTCCATCTCCTGGTTCTTCCACTCTGTTTGGCCGTTGGACTGGGGGTGGTACCCTGAAGAGAGGCTGACAGTGGCCCCCAGGAGCGCACAGAATTCCTTCCAAAAGACAGAGGAAAACTGGGGACCCCGGTCGGATACAACATCTCGGAACCTCGGACCGGAGGTCAGGCAGGACGAACAGACAGTCCGGCAGACTCCCTTCCACCCCCAGGTGAGTGTGGCAACTAGACTGGAGAACGGTAGAATGGTGTCAGGGTCAGCAGCGTCTTCCTCCTGGAACTGCTGGGACAGGGCGTCAGGTTTGATATTGCGTGACCCCGGCCTATAGGAGAGGGAGAAATTGAACCTTGTTAGGAAGAGCGCCCAACGGGCCTGACTCATATGATATTATATGATATTATATGCAGCATCACGTTACATTATATTTTATTGCATTATATAATATTGTGTAATATTATATTATATGATGCATCACGTTACATTATATCGCATTATATTATATTATGCATCACGTTACATTATATTACATTATATTGTATAATACTATATAATATTATATTATATTATATGATGCATCACGTTACATTATATTATATGATGCATCACGTTACATTATTATATTGCATTATATTATATAATGCATCACGTTACATTATAATATATTATATTATATTATATTAGGCATCACGTTAGCAGAGCAGTGCAGAGCCTCCTACTGCTCTGTGTATCAGACAGATCAGAGGAAAGATGTCTGCAAGGAAATGAGAGGCTGCAGGAGTCCTGACACCCAGCATGCACACACACACAGTATGTATGTGTGTGTGTGTAAATATTGGCGTCTTGCTGTAGCTCGTGTTCCCAGTTCTTCCACTGTAGGAAAATAAATACATTTCCAGAGAAACTAAGATTCTGAGTCATGATCAGTTTTCAATATTCTCATTCAACTGTGTACATCATCTACACTATATATACACATTACATCTGTGTGTACATCATCTACACTATATATACATTATATCTGTGTGTACATCATCTACACTATATATACATTATATCTGTGTACATCATCTACACTATATATACATTATATCTGTGTGTACATCATCTACAGTATGTATACATTATTACAATACATTTAGTCATTTATCAGACGCTTTTATCCAAAGCGACTTACAAGGGAGAATAACATTCAAGCTACATTGCGACAGAGATTAATGTAACAACAACATTCGTGTAACAATAAATACTACAAGGTGGTGCTAAGTAATTGTAGGTTAGGACAGGAGGTACTCACTGAAGAGCTGGGTCTTCAGGTGCTTCTTAAAGACAGAGAGGGAGGTCCCTGCTCTGGTCATTTTTGGCAGCTCGTTCCACCAACGTGGAACTACAAATGAGAATAGCCTGGATTGCCGTGGCTGTATGGCCGGCAGAGCCAGGCGACGCTCATTTGACGAGCGCAGCATCCGGGGGGCAACATGTGCTCTTACATGTGCTCTTGTCGGGGATGGTAGCTCAGGAGGTAGAGCTGGTGGTCTAGTGATCCAAAGGTTGCTGGTTCGATCCCAGGCTCCTCCTGCTAGCATGCTGTAGTGTCCTTGAGCAAGACACTTAACCCCTAATTGCAAAAAACAACAGCAAAAAAAAGACAACAGCAACACACACGCAGAGAAGTCATCGCATCCGGAAGTGGTAGCTTTCACTGGAACTGGAGAAGTCACTCAGGTTAGAGACGGTTAAATTGAGGTGTAAAGTTAGAGGTGTTTAAGTTAGGGTATAGGGTTAGAGATGCTTCATTTTAGCCATAGGTAAGCGAGGGTTAAGTTTAGGTATAAGGTTAGCAGCAGCCACAGCACCAGCACCAGTAACACACACAGACAGAGAGACAGACAGACAGACAGACAGACAGACAGATGTCAGTCAGTCAGTCATAAACTGTAGCAAACAGCAAGGTTTTTAACCTGCTTTTAAAAGTATTCAGTGTGGGGGCCTCTCTCAGGGACCTAGGCAGGGTGTTCCATTACTTGGGGCATGGATACAGAAGCAGCTTCTCCTGCTTTAGAGTTGGTACGAGGGATAGTTAAAAGACCACTGCCTGTGGACCTGAGAGTTCTTGCTGGTTCGTGTATAATTAGCATTTATTTTACATTCTGAGGGGCAAGGCCATTCATAGCTTTATATACAAGTAGCAGAATCTTAAAATCAATTATAGTTTTGATGAGGAGCCAATGTAGAGATTTTTACATTTAACACACAACACTTTTTAACATCTACACCGCTGACATGCCTGTTGGAGAGTGCTCGCTATACACCTACGCCTACGACTCAGCCATTGGATTTGGTGACAAAGCCTTTAGTGTGGTTGAGAATGCCCTTGAGAAAGATCTCTCACTACTGAGCAGGTACTTCCACAAATGGCATCTCAAGCTAAGCCTGCCCAAGACAGTTTGCTCAGTGTTCCATCTTGCCAATCGATGTGCGAATACCATGCTGAACATCACACTCGACGGCACCATCGTCAGGCCCAACCCTAAATATCTCGGTGTCACACTTGATCATAGCCTCACCTTCAAGCCACACATCCAACAAGTTGCTGCCAAGACCGCTGCCCGTGTAAACCTCCTGAAGAGACTGGCTGGCACTGGATGGGGTGCAAACTTCACCACCCTGCGCACCTCAACCCTTGCCCTCGCATACTCCACGGCTGAGTATGCCGCCCCTGCATGGAGTCACAGCAGCCATACAGCCTGTGTTGATGTTGTGCTTAACACCGCCATGAGGCTAATTAGCGTTGCCCTGCCATCAACCCCTGTCGAGTTTCTCCCCATACTGTCTGGCATTCCACCTCCAGAGCTCCGTCGTAACTTCCTGACCTTGAAGCTGGCCTGCAAGAGTGCAGATGAGCCAACAAGCCTGATCCCCCCGCCTGCTGAATATGACCACTAGAGACTCAAACGCAGACACTTCTCCACCGAAGCTAGGAGACTTCTTACCACGAGCCCTCCACACGCTGGATGGATCCTTGACTGCTGGAACAAGCAATGGTCCGAGTCAACCTCCACATTGAGGAAGTTCATCAACTCCCCTTCAACCAATCCACCTGGGTGTGACCTACCACGGAATGCCTGGGTCAACCTCAACAGACTTCGCTCTGGAGTAGCAAAGACCCAAACCTATCTGCATATGATTGGAGTGTCTGCCACAAATCTCTGTGAATGCGGAAAACCACAGACTGTTGAACACATCATTGATGAATGCCCAACCTTCAAATCACCACATGGAGTCAGCGGCCTCATTGAACTGGATGACGATACCACTTCTTGGCTAATGTCCCAATTGCCTGTGTAGCCCTATGTGAACGAACGAACGAACGAATGTAGAGATCTAAGAACTGGTGTGATGTGTTCAAACTTTTTTGTCCCAGTGAGAACGCGTGCAGCCGCAATTCGGATTAACTGTAGCTGCTGCACAGCTGATTTGGGGAGGCCGCTGAAAAGGCCATTACAGTCGTCCAATCTACTCATTATGATTGCATGGATTCATTTTTCAGAGTCTGCCTTTGACAGGAAGCCTCTTAATTTTGAAATGTGTTTTTTAGATGGTAGAAGGCTTATTTTGTGATTTATATGGCTCTTAAAATTTAGATCACCGTCTATGATTATACCCAGATTTTTGGCTTCATTCTTGCTCTCCAGGGACAGAGAACTAAGATGAGCTGCAATTTTCTGTCTTTGAGGCTTTGCACCAAAGATTAGTATTTCTGTTTGGTCTTTGTCCAGTAGTAAAAATTATTTGACATCCATGCAGTAATATCATTAATACACTGAGTGAGGGAGTGTATGGGGGGTAGGTCATCAGGAGATAGAGATATGTACAGTTGTGAATCATCTGCATAATTATGGTCATTTATTTTGTGTTTCTTTACAATATGTGCCAGTGGAAGCACATAGAGGTCAAACAATAATGGTCCCAGAATCGAACCTTGGGGCACTCCACATACAATATTCACTTTGTTTGACACAAAATCTACAATGGACACAAAGAACTGCCTGTCCTGTAGGTAGGTTCTGAACCAGTTTAGAACTGTGCCAGATAGGCCGACCCATTTTTGTAATCTCTCCAATAAAATGTGATGGTCAACAGTGTCAAAGGCAGCAATGAGACCCAGGAGCAGAAGAACAGATCGTTTTTTTGCATCAGTGTTTATGTGTAGATCATTCAGAACTTTAATCAGTGCTGTTTCTGTGCTATGGTGAGGTGGAAAGCCAGATTGACAGGTGTCTTAAAGGCTGTTTGAGGTTAGATAGTTGTTAAGCTGAAGGTAAACTGTTTTTTTAAGTATTTTGCTGAGGAACGGCAGGTTGGAAATTCGTTCGTTCGTGTAGGGCTACACAGGAAGTGGTATCGTCATCCAGTTCAATGAGGCCGCTGACTCCATGTGGTGATTTGAAGATTAGGCATTCATCAATGATGTGTTCAACAGTCAGTGGTTGGAAATTAACCTGTAGTTGTAACAACTGTTGCATGGAGATTGCTCTTCTACAGGAGTGGTATAATGAGAGCTGTTTTAAATGCTGCGGGAAATATACCTGATTGAAGAAAGCCATGTAAAATGTCTAATACCTCATGTGCCAGGCAGTTAAAAACTGTTTTAAAACATGTGGTAGGGAGGGGGTCCAGGCAGCAGGTGGAGGACCTGAGCTGACCTACAATTTCCCCCAGTCTTTTAATGTCTAAGGGGACGAAATGAGACATGGCAGCAGTCATGTTACTGGGGAACTGAAGGAAGGTTCATTTCTGGATGTTGAGGCACAAATATTCTGTCGAATAGATATCATTTTGTTACTGAAGAATGTAGTGAACTCCTCACATTTTTCAGTGGAGAGCATCTCTGACGGGTTGTAGATGGAGGATTAATAAGTCGATCAACAGTGAAGGAGAGCACTTTACTATTGTTGAGGTTTTCATTAATGAATTTAGAGAAGAAAGACTGTCTGGCCTGTTAATTTCTATGTTGTATTGATTGAGTCTACCCTTGTAAATTTCATGATGAACCTGAAGATTTGTCTTTCTCTATTTTCACTCTGCCTGGCGACACTCTCTCTTAAGCTGCCTAGCAACCGCTCCATTTCTCCAGGGGGCTTTTTGTTTTTCTGTTTTTAGTTTGAACAGGTGCAATCTTATCAATGGTATTTAGTATTTTGGAGTTGAAGTTGTTCACAGGATCCTCAGTTGATGACTGCAGTTTATAGATAGAGCAAGGTGTTCAAAAGAGGTGAATTCTCAGAGGAGGATATCCTTGCAGGTGTAGATATCAGAGAAGACAGCAGCTACTCCTCCGCCTCTCTGGTCAGCTCTCGTGGTTTGGAAGAACTTGAAATGAGGAGGTGCTGTCTCAATGAGTGCGACTGAGCCATTTCTATCCAGCCAGGTCTCAGGTAATAGAACGTAAGGTTATGGGTACTTATAATATACTTATAAGCTCATTAACTAAAAATGACTTGTTCGTTAGTGACCTTACGTTTAATAGAGACATTTTTATTGTTCTGGGTGCATGGCTTTGTGGGGTACTGAGAGTTTGAGTCCCAACCCGTAGTAAGTTGTTTAGATTCCTGTATGTTACAGGGAAGTTACGTAATTTCGGTCTATGGTTTATCAGTACAGGAATTTGTAGAGCAGCTGATGTGTTTTCCTCCACTATTATTATTACTGTGACATTTTTTGGTGGATTTGCTTCCGGAGTTTGGTCGACTAATGTGAGTTGAATTCATGTTTTTGTTGAAGCTCCTTGGACTGAACTTTCCAAACTGAACTGAAAGCGGTTGAGATCTGTTGAGGTTCCTTCCAAAACTGTCTTCATGGGATTTGTGTGAATGAAATATCTGCTTCAATGACCTGTCGACGTCTGCTTCGTTCCTTTCACTCCAACGTCACAACCAGAGTTTGTTGCGACATCAAAACAAACAGTGAGAGCGTCAGACCTGCAGCCACTGAAAGCTGAAGATCTTCATCTCATCTTCCTCATTGCTCCTCCTCACAGTGAAGGGTGGTGCTTCCAGGTTTGCGTGGGAGTGGAGGAACACACATCATTTTTCACTGAAGCCTGTTTTTAGTTTCATGCAAAGCACAGTAAGATTATGTTGATGTTTTATTTCCATTTGTGGATTAGACTGTGCTGCTGTGTTTGTGTCTTTTTAATGGCAGATGAATTGATGGAGGTGGAGGTGGAGAAGGTCTTGGTCCAAGCCTCCGTCCTGCTTGTTGACGAGGTTTTGTGGAACTAAATGTTAAATTGATTAAATTAATTTCCTCCTATTTTTAGTGCTTCCTGTCTTCCCACCCAACCTGCTTCTCCCTCAATCCTGCTGAAAGCCTTCAATCCTCCATCGTTAGCTCCTCATTGTTCGCTCTTTCCAATAACATTAGAAACCATTGTTACCTGCAGATGAAGGTGGAATATTTAGAGCGACCGTTGAATCCTTTTAATCAGAGTGTACTTCCCTCTGTTCATCCATCACAAGCTTTGTATTTATGAGGAAGTTGACTTGGATCAGCTGCAACAAAATATGATAATAAGAGTTGATGTAGCTTTATCCGGATAGAAATATAATATAGATAATATAATATGAATCAATATGAAGTAGCAGTTCAGAGCGACCATTATGGCATCAGATCACTTGCAGTACACAGCCTTTCTATTTATAGGAGACAGATATAAAGAGAGCGAGGTATTGACAGATCGACAACAACTTAAGCAGAAACTGAAACAGAGATGCAGTGTGAGGTTTATTTTGGACCCTTCTGGATCTTAGTACTGTAGTACTTCTGGACACCTCTAGGTGTGGCAGTACTTCTTGACCCTTCTAGGTGCCGCAGTACTTCTGAACCCCTCTAGGTGCTGTAGTACTTCTTGACCCCTCTAGGTGTTGCAGTTCTTCTTGACACCTCTAGGTGTTGCAGTACTTCTGGACCCCTCTTGGTGCGGCAGTACTTCTTGACCCCTCTAGGTGCTGTAGTAAATCTTGACCCCTCTCGGTGCTGTAGTACTTCTTGACCCCTCCAGGTGTGGCAGTACTCCTTTACGCCTCTAGATGCTGTAGTACTTCAGGACCCCTCTCGGTGTGGTAGTACTTCTTAACCCCTCCAGGTGTGGTGGTGCTCCTGGACACCTCAAGGTGTGGTAATACTTCTGATACCTCATTTAGTACATGAATGTTGACCACATAGTGACCTTCTGTTGACCCTGCTTTGACCTTGAGCTGACCTCATGGTGACCTCATGCCGGCAATGGCTCAGCGTTCTGCCTCTCAACACTGATTCACGGTTATTGATTTCCTGCTCTGCACCGCCTGTGTTCTGTCTTATCGCAGAGTCCATTGATAAACCATCAATCAATTAAGGTTCTTATTGTGTGTTTCACACTGATTGATTATTTAAATAGGTCAAACAGTCATTTCATGGTGACAGACTTGGATCCCAACCGATTCAATAAGGACCTGAGAACAGCTGCTGGATTTAACCTCAACATCTTTATGGAGGCTTCAGCGGCTCCGGTCTCAGACCCAAACCCCCCTCAGTGCAAACAAACAACAAACTTCCTGTGAAACTACATTGACGGCTCTTATCTCTAGAAATGGAAGGAGTTACTTTGCTTTTAAAAACCTCCCGGTTCTGTTTCTCTTCTGGACCTCGTGTCGTCTGGGACTCCAGACTGTACTTACTTAGATTTAGTTCCTCCCGTTCCTTCTGGAACATTGGGCGACGAGTCCCCTCCATTTGCTCTGGTCCCTGGCGACCCTTCTTGCTCCATGCCAGCTGACACCCATTTCATTTAGGTCTTCCTTGGCTGTCTGTCTCCATGTCTTCTTCGGCCTCCCTCTCTTCCTCTTTCCACCCTCTGGCATCCAGTCCATTGCCACACTTGCTGGTCTCTCTCTTGGAGTACGTGCCCAGCCATTCTCTTTCTCCTGGCAGAGACAATATCGGACAGGGCTGCCACCCCTGCCCCTTTCATCACCTCCTCATTGGTGAGGTGATCTCTCCATGAGATCCTCAAGATGGATCTGAGGCATCATCGATGGAAGACATTCAACTTGTTGGTGATGCTGGCTGTCTTCATCCATGTCTCACAGGCGTAGGTCGCTGTTGGGATGACCACTGACATGTAGAGGCGTAGCTTGGTGTCCGTATTGATGGCTTTGGACGACCAGATGTTGTGGAGCCATTGGAATTCTCCTACAGCTTTGCCGATTCTGGTTCGTACATCTTTCTCCACGTCTCCTGTATTTGAGATGTTACTTCCAAGGTATGTGAAGTTCTCAACGTACTCTACGTCATGTTTGCCTACAGTGAGGGGTGGAGGGTGTTGGTCCTGTCCGACGGTCATGGCCCTGGTCTTTTCTTGGCTTATCTGTAGGCCGACCTTTTCCCCGTGCTTATGGAGGTTGTTGGTCTCTTGATCTCTTGGAGTGCAAGGTGGGTATGAATGAACAGAGCCAAATCGTCAGTCAGTCTGTCCCCTCCCCACTTGATGCCGAAGATTTCACCAGTGACGGTCTTCCTCATCACAAAGTCGATGACAATAAAAAAGCAAGGGTGACAGGATACAACCCTGTCTTACTCCAGTGACGATGTCAAAGTCTTCGGTTGAGCCGTTGTTGGTTTTGACTCTGCAATTGGAGTTGTGGTACAGGGCCCTGAAGATGTTGACATATTTTGGTGGTACACCATACAGCTGGACAATCTGCCACAGTGATTCTCGGTGGATGCTGTCGCAAGCTTTCTTAAAATCGATGAAGTTGATCATGAGGGGTGTCTGGAATTCTTGGCACTGTTCAATTATGTTGCGAAGAGAGAAGATCTGTTCGGAGCAGGACCTTCCCTTCCGAAAGCCAGCTTGTTCTTCTCTCAAGAAATTATCCACCTCTTCTTTTAGGCGTTGGAGCAGTACACTGCAGAATACCTTGCCAGGGATAGACAGCAGTGTGATGCCCCGCCAGTTGTTGCAGTTGAGGTTTCCTTTCTTAGGCAGCTTCACAATGACCCCACGTCTCCAATCGGCAGGAACTTCTTCTGCATGCCAAATCATGTTGAACAAGCGGGTGAGGCTCTCCACAACGACCTCCTGGCCGTGCTTCAACAACTCGGCAGCTCCCTCATCGAGTCCCGGTGCCTTGTTGTTCTTGAGGCTCTTGATTGCTCTGGCAACCTCTGTCTCGGTTATCCCCTCTGAAGTAACATTCAGGGTTGCAGCTGATGGTTCCCCGTCAAAACTCAAGAGTGTAGAAGGCGTTGGCTGGTTAAGAACCTCGCTGAAGTGTTCCACCCACCTAGCCTCCTGTTCTTCGTCGCTCAGAAGTGCCGTGCCATTCTTGCTCCTGATTGGCACACCGGAGCTGCTCCTGGAGCTGGTTATCTCCCGCTCGATCCTGTACAGTGTTTTTGTGTTGTTCTTGTGCCTCTTGTGCCTCTCTTGCTTTCTCGTCTAGCCACCTTCTTTTGTCGCTTCTGCAGTTCTTCTTCACTTCCCTGTTCAGGCGCATGTACTCCTCATCTTCTATCCTCCAACTCCGGAGCCTCCTCTTCTGTTCCCTTTTTATCTTGGCCATCTTCCTTTCATCAATCAGTTTCCATGTCTTGTCTGTTATCCATCTTTCTTTGTTGGTACCTCTTCTTCTGCCTAAAACTGCCTCTGCACTCTCGGAGATGGTACGGGAGAACAGGCTCCACTGCTCCTCAATGGTTGTTGGATGTTGTGGTACCTCAAGCTTCTTTCTCAACTCCTCCTGGTAGCTTTGTGATATGTTGGTGTTCTTCAGCTTGTCCACTGCGTAAGGTCTCTTGGGCTGCACCTTTTGCACCTTCTTCAGCTTCAGCCTGATTTTACCCACCACAAGGAAGTGATCTGATCCTACATCTGCACCTCTGTGGGAGCAAACGTCTAGCAATGACGAGCGCCAACTTGCGTTGATGCAGATATAATCCAGCTCGTTCCGGGTTTCGCCGCCAGGCGACACCGAAGTCATCTTGTGGATCTGCTTGTGTTTGAAAAAGGTGTTGCCGATGCTGAGACCATTGGTGCTAGTTAACATCAACAGTTTCTCCCCGTCATTTGTGGAGCTTGCAGACCCATGTGGTCCCACTGTGGTGTTAAGGCCCCTTCTGTCGCTATCCAGTTTTGCATTGAAGTCTCCAATCAGCATCGTGATGTCATAGCTGGGGATCTCTTCAAGCATGGTTTGGAGCTGGCTATAAAAGGCGTCCTTTTCTTCCTCTGAAGCAACTTCGGTTGGGGCATAGACTGGCACGATGGTTACTTTGGCATGTCTGGTGTAAAGCCTCGCTGTGAAGATGCAGTCGTTCACAGGCTTCCATCCAACTAATGTTTTTGCTGCGCAGCTGGAGAGAATGATGCCGACTCCATGGGTATGGTGATCTTGCTTCCCAGAGTAAAGGAGGGTTGCTCCATCAATCATGAGGCGCCCCTGCCCAGTCCACCTCATTTCACTTACACCTAAGATGTCCAGGCGATAGTCTTTCATAGTCTTCAGCACCTGGTCCGTGCGGCCACACTGGAACAGCATGCGTACGTTCCAGGCGCCTACTTTGGTGTTAGCCTTGGTGTTGAAGATCAGGGTTATCAGGGGTCGGGCTTCCTGCTGGATTTCACCCGGCCCTGTCATTGATACATCCAAGGATGTGCCGTCTCTTATTCGCCGTGATTTACCAGAATGGCTTCTTCTCGTCGTTTCTGTAACATGCTTTTTTTTTCCGGGGTGAGGTTGTTAACCCCACACCCAACCCCCAACCTGGAGGACTGGGTGCTGACTTTCGTCTGGCCTCTACTCTGAAACCTGTCCGGCATGGTAAAACCTGCCAGGGGGTGTGCCTCCCCGCCGGTGTAGCTTTCAAGAGTCATGGAGACACACAAGCCTCTCCACCAACGACAAGGTACCAGCACAAGGAGAAGTGGGACTCCAGACTAAGACTAATTAGCTCTGTCTCCGTCTTCATCCTTTCTTCTTTCTTGGATTCCTTTCGCCCTGAACAGCTGCACTCCTGACCCATGGATCTGAAACAGTTCTGAGGGAAAGGGTGTGAGAGAAGGTGTTTGTGGAGTTTAATCATTCCTGTTATACTTATTGAAACAACTAAATTCTTCAGTCAAATCGGATATCCATGAATATTTTCCATCTGATATCCAGCCCAGACATTCCATGACTATAAATGTTACACAGTTCTTATCAGTTTGTAGGCCCAATACCCCCCCAGGTGAGGAACACCTACATGTGTCGTGGCGTTCAGTCTCATTAGGTCGTCTACTTGGATTCTACTCTGTAGGGAATGATGAGGGAACCCATTTCCATTAATTTATTCATGAAAATGTAGATGATACGATTGTTCAATTAGACGATATAATGTGGTACAATATAAAACGTCACAAATGGACATTGATCTGTTTGTTTCCAAAGTGGTGATTAAACACTTGAATATTATCAACATCTATCCATCTTGGAAGATCAGAACGGAACATTCCACACTCAGACGAGGGGAGGAGGAGTGATATATTTGAGGTTATTAATATTGCAGCCTGTCATCACCTTCCATCATTAGGCCGTGGTGATGGAGAGAATCCAGGAAGGTGTGGAGCTCTGGAGAGACAGAGACCGTGGACAAGGGAGGAGTGTCAACATCGTACTAATGATCAGTAGTGATTGATTGGAGCTTGTTAACAGGACGTTCGGCCGTATCAAACTAAACATTGAACTTTAGTGGACGCACGTCAAATTGGGACTCAGACACGATGATTCCTGCGAAGCTCCCGGTGGTGCATGGCATGTTCACTCAAATGAAACGTCTCATCTCATTAGGACGTCTACTCCTCTCATCTGGTCAGAGTCGACCTGGAATGAAAACCAGAGTGAACCCGGAGGACAGTGGAGAGCTCAGTAGGGAGCGGATTTGTATGAGCACCGAGATTAGGGATGTTCAAAGTTCAAAGTGTTTGATTTGTCAAGTGTACAGTACAAAACAAGGGCATTCAGTACAATGAAATTCTTGGGCCAGGACAGGCAACAACTGTATAGTGGCATAAAAAGATCAAATAAAAAGGAAAATAGAAGGAGGAAATGTTTTTTTAAATAAAAGAAGAGTCAAATATAACATTTTTAAAAAAAGAGTAAGAGTCGATGTTACAAATACGGGCAAGAGGTCACAGTGTATGTACATAAAATAAAAATAAGAAAAATAATCCTCAAACGTAAAAAAAACTCAATAATTAGAGCATTGTAGCAGTTCCAACAGAAATAGGTCACAAGACATGGATATAAATATAAATATATAAATATAAAGTGAAGCAGTGCCACTGGATGTGTACATGTAGTTTTGGTGATGTACATTCAATTGACAGAGGTGACTACAGATGTTGCAGCTTGAGAAGCCTGATGACCCGAGGGTAAAAAGTGTTGGTGAGGCTGGTTGTCCGCTAACGTTCAGCTGACGGCAGCAGTGTCAACAGTCACTAGCCTGGGTGGCTGTCGTCCTTTGTGACTTTCCTGAGGCGTCGTGTGCGGTAGATGCCATGCACGGAGGGGAGGTGGCAGCCGATGATGCGCTCCGCTGTCTTCGGTGATGCGTGATGCGGCCGGTAAGAATGCCCTCAATGGTGCATCGGTAGAAGCTGGTGAGAGTCCTGACAGACATGCCAAACTTCTTGAGTCCTCTCAGGAAGAACAGGCGCTTTTGGGCAGTTTTTATTGCCTGGACCAGGAGAGGTCATCACTGATGAACACACAGAGGAACTTGAAGCAGGAGACTCTCTCCACTTCAGCTCCGTCGAGGCTGTCGTTTCCTGTCGTCCACCATCATCTCTTTAGTCTTGCAGACGTTGAGAGAGAGGTTGTTATCCTGGCACCATGTTGCCAAGACGCTGAGCTCCTCTCTGTAGGAGGACTCATCGTTGTTGGAGATGAGACCTAGGATGGTGGTGTCGTCCGCAAACTTCAGGATGGTGTTGGTGCTGCGCTTGGCCACACAGTCATGTGTGAACAGGGCGTACAGGAGGGGACTCAGTACGTAGCCCTGCGGGGCTCCGGTGCTCAGGGTCAGTGCAGAGGAGGAGAGATTTCCCATTCTCACCACCCAGGTCTGCCCGTCAGGAAGTCCAGGATCCAGTTACAGAGGGAGGTGTTAAGATCCAGGATCCTGAGCTTAGTGGGCACAATTGTGTTGAATACTGAGCTGTAATCTACAAACAGCATCCTCACGTATGTTTTGCTCTTGTCCAAGTGGGAGAGGGTGGTGTGCACTGACAGGGCGATGGCGTCTTCCGTAGATCTGTTCGGGCGATATGCAAATTGAAGGGGGTCCAGGGTGTCAGGAAGGGAGGAGCAGATGTGGGTTATGACTAGCCCCTCTAAGCACTTCATGATGGTAGAGGTCAGTGCTACGGGGCCATAGTCATTCAGGCAGGTGATAGGTTGTTTCTTTGGTACAATGACAATGGTTGTCTGTTTGAAGCAGGTGAGGACTGTAGACTCCATCAGGGAGAGGTTGAATATGGAGGTAAATACCTCCGCCAGCTGGTCGGGGCACGCTCTGAGGACATGGCCTGGAATGCCATCAGCCCTGGAGACTTCCGAGGGTTTACTCTTTTAAGAGCTCTCCTCACGTCAGCCATAGACAGGAACAGATTGCAGTCATCCTGGTCCTCCGCTAGCCTTTCAGCCGGGATGCAAACCGTGCGTAGAAGGTGTTGAGCTCATCGGGAAGAGAGGCGGCTGGCTGGGCATCACTCCTGTTTCTCCCTTTATAGTCTGTGATGATGCGCAGTCCACACCCCATGCATCTGGGGTCGGAACTGTGGTAGTCCGACTCCAGCTTGTCCCTGTAGGCTCTTTTGGCATCTCTGATGGCTTTCCGAAGGTCATATCTGGACTTCCTCAAGGCCTCCATGTCCCCAGAGCTATCGACGGAGGACCGTGCTTTGAGCTTAGCACAGACATCACCATTAACCCAGGGCTTCTGGTTGGGGAAGGTGCTGACCTTTACTCTCGGGACAACGTCATCAATGCACTTGAAGATGTAGGCTGAGACAGAGTCTGTGTATGCATCCATGTCCCCATCAGCTGCAACACAGAACATCTGCCAGTCCGTGGTTTCAAAACAGTTCTGGAGAGTGGCAGTGGATTCCTCACTCCAGCGTTGGGCTGTCCGACAAGCCGGTTTTCCTTGCTTTAATCGTTGTCTGTAGGTTGGTCGGAGAACAATGGAGGTGTGATCCGCCTTACCAAAGGCAGGGCTGGGGAGGGGTTTGTGTTAGGCCCACGGCCTCCCAGCGCCACTAGAGGCCGTCAGACAGAGGACCCCAGTTCACCTCCAAGGTCTGGCGCGCCTTCTGCTCGGCCCTGGGGGCACAGGTCAGTCTCTCCTCCGGTTTCCACCCCCAGACCAACGGCCAGACGGAGCGGGCGAACCAGGAGGTGGAGGCCATGCTCCGCTGCCTGACAACAACCAGCCCCACCTCCTGGAGCGACGAGCTGCCATGGGCCGAGTACGCCCACAACACCCTTGTGAACGCCTCCTCCGGCCTGTCGCCCTTCCAATGCTCTCTGGGCTACCAACCCCCGCTGTTCCCTGCCCAGGAGGCTGAGATCGCCGTACCCTCCATCCAGGCCCACATTGGTCGCTGCCGTAGGACGTGGAGGCCCACTCTGCCCTAATGGCTCTCCACAAAGGACTTGCCCCTCAAGGTGGACTCCCGAAAACTTGCTCCCCGGTATGTTGGCCCCTTTCCCATTGAGTCAATCATCAACCCCTGTGCCGTACGCCTCCGTCTCCCTCCCTCCCTCCGTGTCCACCCTACCTTCCATGTATCCCTGCTCAAGCCAGTGGTTTCCAGCCCTCTCTCCCTCCCCGCCGAGGCCCCACCACCCCCCCGCACCATCGACGGCCACCCGACCTACACAGTGCGGCGCCTGCTGGACGTGCGGCGCCGGGGGAGGGGCTTCCAGTACCTCGTGGACTGGGAGGGATACGGCCCGGAGGAACGCTCCTGGGTCCCCCGGAGACAGATCCTGGATGCCTCCCTCCTCCGGGATTTCAACTGAACTCGCCCTTCAGGCTCCAGGTGTCCGCCAAGGGGCGTCCATAGAGGTGGGGGTACTGTTAGGCCCACGGCCTCCCAGCGCCACTAGAGGCCGCCCTTGCCCCATCTGCAGCTCCCTACTCAGGCCCAATTGCACACACCTGGGATCAATTACCCACACAGTATTTAGCCCCAGCTTCCTAGCCATTCCTTGCCAGACCGTCAACTAGTTGTATCGCTATTGGCTCCCTTCCAAGTTCCAAGTTCCAAGTTCCAAGTTCCAAGTTCCAAGTTCCAAGTTCCAAGTTCCAAGTTCCACGTTCCACGTTCCACGTTCCTAGTTTATGTCTTGTTGTCTCGCCTTCCCCTTACCTGCTTGTCTCCTCTCGTCGACCCAGTCTGTCTTTCCAAGTCCAGCCAGCCCGGTTTACCTGCCTGTCTCCGCTCGTCGACCAAGGCTCTCCGTCCATCTCCATCCAGCCTGGTTCCCCGTCTCTCCACCCGGATCCTGGGCCCCATCTCCTGGTCATCACCATCCCTGCCCTGCCCTGCTCCATCCCCACCCGACCGGGTCCCCCCGGCCAGCTCCACCGTCCCGGTTAATAAACATCCCTTGCCTGCCTCCCATCTCCCTGTGTCGTACGTTTGGGTCCCTCCTAGTTCTGGTCGTGACAGTTTGTATCTGTCCCGTAGTTGTGAATAACAATGGTCGAGAGTCTGATCACGCCTGGTAGGAAAGTTGATGTGCTGGTGATATTTAGGCAAAACTTTCCTCATATTCGCCCTGTTGAAGTGGCCACAAACAATAGAAGCTGCCTCAGGATGAGCGTTCTCCAGTCCATTGATTACTCCGTAAAGGTCCTCTAACGCGCATTTTATCTAGACTGCCGTGAATATAGCGGAGCTGAATTCCTGCGGGAGGTAGAACGGACAGACTTTTATAGTTAAGAGACCAGGTCCGGAGAGCAGTGTTTTGAAAGTACTAATATATCCGAACCCCAGCGAGAGTGGACCATAATGCAGACCCCACCGCCTCTGCATTTTCCTGACTCTGTGGTTCTGTCGTACCGGTAGATGGAAATTCCAGCCGGAGTGACGGCATAGTCCGGCACTGTAGCGTCCAGCCAGGTTTCTGTGAAGGCCAGCACACAGCAGTTCGCGATGTCCCACTGGAAGTTAATCTGTGCATGTAGTTCGTCCACTTTATTGTCCAGAGATTGAACATTTGCCAGGAAAAATGCTCGGTAGCAGCGGGTTGCAGTATCTCTTCTGAGATCTGCATAGAATTCCTGCACGTTTGCTTCTTCTCTTCCTCCTCCGCCGGCGTATTGGTAAACACAGCGGCGGCAGGACAAAGGGATTGCAGCACGTACTCCGGCAAGTTGCAAAAAACATATTGTATTAGCGACAGGACACTGCGTGCAAAAATAAGAACAACGAAAATAATAATGAACACAAAACTACGAGTTGAATGCGGAGCTATTGCCGGTGCGTCCATACTACGGCGCACCCGGAAGTAGAGCCTGTGTCGTATCGGATATGTCGTGAATCCTCCCTGACCTCCCAGTATTTATATTTGTTTTCATGTTTTACCTTCATCTGGTCATTTGCTCATGCTGTGTCACTGACCTCCATGTCATTTCAGATCATCCCCCCCTTGTGCTCTGCTGTCACTCCCTTCCCTTCACCTGTTTTCCCATTCCCTCCTTTGTCTCTCTGTTTAAACTCCAGGTCACCTCCCTGTTTTCTTTGCCAGATTGTCACTGAGCTTTACCGCACTGTTTCCGCTGTTTCCTGTACCTTGACCTTTGACTTGCGTTTTGGGTTTTGAGATGACGACGCTGAGAGCGAAGCTTTCAGACACAGCGTCGCTCCTCCATCCACATCAATACTTCAGCTTATTGTATCTCAGTCTGCGTTCCTAATGCCTTTCTACTGTGGCTGGAGAGAAAGGGTGTGTGTGTGTGTGTGTGTGTATGAGACACGATGTGATGGCATGGAGCCGATCGATGGTATTGATCTCTTAAGCCTCTCCTGCTGAACTCTCTCTGTCTGACGCTCGTCGGACTGAATGTTCACTCCATTCAAACATATTTTCATTTATTTCACAATTTCTATCAATTATGGAGGAAATGTAGCCATTTAGCAGGGATTTTTGGATGGATGGATAGACGATGGATAGACCCCATCCTCCCTGCGATCTCTCTACCTCCGTCTCTTCTCTTCACCCTCCATCAAAACCTGGTGTCTCTCAGGTGAAACACTGTCATTTTAATTTCATCTCATTGGATTTTATTGGAATCCAAACCTTTCAGGGTGGAACGACAAAACGGCTTCAGGGAAGGAGAGAGAAGGGAGGGAGGGAGGCAGAGAGGGAAGGAGAGAGAAGGGAGGGAGGGAGGGAGAGAGGGAAGGAGAGAGAAGGGAGAAAGGGAGGGAAGGAGAGAGAGACGGAGAAAGGGAGGGAAGGAGGGAGGAGGAGAGGGAGGGAGGGAGGGAAGGAGGGAGGGAAGTAGGGAGGCAGCTGGCTTTCCAAGTGGTCAGTGTCGTGTACGAAGGCCTGAGTAGTTTCTCTAAAACCAGCAGATCCACAAATCCTGTTTCAGTGTTTTCCCTCCAGTCTGTGACGTTCCAGGCTAGGCGTTCCATGCAAGGCCTTCCAGACTAGGCCTTCCAGACTCGGCATTCCATGCCAGAGATTCAAGGCTAGGTGTTCCATTATAGGTGTTTCAAACTAGGCGTTCCAGGCTAACCCTTCCAAACTAGGCTTACCAGACGAGATGTTTCAGACTAGGCATTCTGGCATCACTGGACTGGACTCATCACATACATACACTTTATAAGAAGGGTCAGAGGAGACTATCTGCTCAGAAGACTCAGGTCCTTTGGACGCAGGGGGCTCTCCTGAGGACCTTCTTCAACACCATCTTTGATGGAGTGGTCTGCTGGGGCCACAGCCTCACCACAGCTGACAGGAAGACACTTGACAAACTGATCAAGAAGGCCAGCTCTGTCCTGGGGGGCCCCTGGACCCAATGCAGATGGTGGGAGAAAGGAGGATGATGGCTGAGCTGTCATCCATGACGGAGAACAAACCCCACCCCATGCATGAGACTCTGATGGCACTGGAGAGCTCCTTCAGCGATAGGCTGCTCCACCCAAAGTGTGGGAAGGAGCGTTAATGCAGGTCCTTCCTTCCTGTGGCTGTTACTGTATAAGCAACAGTGCAGCCAGTAGAACACACACACACACACACACACACACACACACACACAAAATGTGTGTCAAAATATGTGCAATATGCTAGTACTCTGATTCCTATGGTGTTTTTTCTATATATTTATATTGTTTATAGTGCTTTCCCTTACATGTTCTATTTCCTGCTGTCAACTGTTTTGCTGCTGTAACAAAGTAAATTTCCCTGTTGTGGGACTAATAAAGGTTTATCTTATTTTATCTTATTCCAGAGTCGGTGTTCCAGACTAGGTGTTCCAGACTATGAGTTCCAGACTTGGCTTTCCAGACTAGGTGCTCCAAACTATGTTTTCCAGACTAGGTGTTCCACACTATGCTTTCCAGACTAGGCACTCCAGGCCAGGCATTCTAGGCTAGGCGTTCCAGACTCGGCACTCCAAACTAGGTATTCCAGACTAGGTGCTCCAGACTAGGCTTTCCAGACTGTTTTCTAGACTAGGTGTTCCAGACTAGGTGCTCCACACTATGCTTTCCAGACTATGCAATCCAGACTGAAGTTCCAGATTGGACGTTCCATACTTAGTGTTCCAGGCTAGGCGTTCCAGACTAGGCATTACAGACTAGGTGTTCCATACTAGGTGTTCCAGACTAGGTGTTCCACACTTTGCTTTCCAGACTAGGTGTTCTAGACTAGACGTCCCAGACTATGTGTTGCAGACTAGGTGTTCCAGACTAGGCTTTCTAGACTATGAGTTCAAGACTTGACTTTCCAGACTAGGTGCTACATACTAGGTGTTCTAAACTAGGTTTTCCAGACTAGGTGTTCCAGGCTATGCTTTCCAGACTAGGCAGTCCAGACTAGGCAGTCCAGACCAGGCATTCCAGATTAGGTGTTCCAGACTAGGTGTTCCAGACTGGGCTTTCTAGACTACGTGTGCCATACTAGGTTTTCCAGACTAGGTTTTCCAGACTAGGTGTTCCGCACTATGCTTTCCAGACTAGGTGCTACATACTAGGTGTTCTAGACTAGGTTTTCCAGACTAGGCGTTCCAGACTAGGCCTTCCAGACTAGGTGTTCCAGATTAGGCGTTCCAGTTTCCCGATGACAGTTCAAAGGCAAGATCCTCCACTTGGAAATAGCTACTAGGGGGCGCTAGAACACATTAAGCATAAAATGTGGCCGACAAACTGTTGTAATTTTAGCCGATTATCATTTTGTTGATTTATATAAATGCTTTGTCGATAGCAGATATAGATTTTATATTTTTTGGAAATCAAGCTCCATTCTCTAATTCAAGCTCTCAATCATCACCCATCCAGTGTAGTTTAGCTATGTCACTGAGGAAACTGGAGAATAAAACATATTTACATCAGGTTCATTGCAGTTTGGGATTTAGACACAGAACCTTCCAGGACGTGACAACAAATGTAGATCAATGTAAAATCAGACTAGCTGTTGGGGGCGCTGGTAAACAACCAAACAGTAGGAGGGACGGAAATACTGACAACAACTGTTCTGTGTCAGATCTGACCGTGAGCTGCTATCTCTTTTTAAAACTCTGAATAGAAGAATGCATCTCTCCGGAGCGTCCGGAGACGTTTTGAGGTCGTGCCAAAGAGTGAGGACCTCGCTAAGAGGCTTAGTTGCCCACAAGTATCGTTCTCCGGAGTTCTATTAAGCGAAGGGATCAAGAGCTTATAGAGCGACTCCAGCAAATAGGAGAGCTGGAAATAGAACGGGGGTGGGGGGGTTGTTCATACTTACTTAACTTTAGGAAACAAGGAAACTATTAGCACTGCTCATAGGTTATGTTGATTCTGTTGGTTCTGTTGGCTGTGCTGGTTCTGCTAGTTCTGCTGGTTCAGAATGTGATGAAAAGAGTCCAAATTGCACCCGACCTGGAGGAACCATCACCTGAAGTTTGTTTCTACACAGCAATGTGTCACAAAAACAGTCAGGACTGGAATTGAAGGTGGTCAGTCCAGCTCCAGACCATTAGATCTGAAGGTCTGAGGGCACTTTCACATCTGCAGTGTTTAGTCCATTTGAATGGAACCCTGGTGCAATGATTGCCTCGGTGGGTTTCCTTTTGGCAGGTATCAATGCAGTGAACTCGTCTGCAGAGGTGGTCTGGGACGCTTCCAAGAGCACCCTGGTGCAGTCAGGACAGGAGTCTGTGGACGACAGGAAGACAGACACCTTCTGACTTTTAGAATAATGTAAGAACACGCAACAATTGTATGAGCTCACTTACTCCTCTCCACCTCCTCTAGCCATCCAACAGGGCTCCTACATTACCAACAATGCACTCTGTTGAAGAGACAGGCCCCATATCTCATAACACAGTATGAAACCCAATAGAAATAAAAGTATCAATTTCAATGTGATTGTGATGTGAGAAAGTGACCTGGCACCAAAACCGCTGGATCCAACTGAGTGGCCGCTCTCTCTGATCTCTTTCCAAAATGTGAAAAATGAGTTGAGCTGTTGGTGCTGGACAAGTCTGCAGGCTTCAGGAAGCAGGACGCAGGCTGCAGGACGCAGGCTGCAGGACGCAGGCTGCAGGACGCAGGCTGCAGGACGCAGGCTGCAGGACGCAGGCTGCAGGACGCAGGCTGATTTTAGACTTCCACACCCCATGTGACTAATTTCTCAGAAGTTCTCAACAGCTGATTATAGCAGCTATTGATCAGACAAGGAAGCGTTGTGATGAATAATTGAGCGTTGAGGGTTGAGACACAGTGTGAGATGGTGAGAAACACACAAACACACACACACACACATACACACACACACACACGCACACACACACACACACACACACATACACACACACACACACGCACACACACACATACACACACACAGACAGGAACACACACAGACAGGAACACACACAGACAGGAACACACACAGACAGTAACACACACAGACAGGAACACACACAGACACACACTGGTTCAGGGGCCTCTCGGTTCGTTTAGGTGCAGTATGTGAAGTGGTTGAAGGGGCTCGGTACTTACCGCTACACAGTATCGTAATTGTCACGAGCTGCAGGTCCCCTGCACTCTTCTCAAGTGGACATTTTATATACATTAAATATATTATATTTTATTGAATCAGAGCAAAATATTTTATTTTATTATCATAACACACGCTGTGAGCCCCGGCTCCGGTTTGCCATGAGGTCATTGACCATATATGGATACTGAGGGAATTTCTTTAGATCGTGGGCGTCCGTATTTGTGCTTTTTATTTGGCACCTTTTTTGGTGGAAACAGCTGCTTTCACTCCTGATCTGTGTGACCAGATGTGTTCCATCGTTGGTAACAGCTGCTGCCCATGCTGCTGCACGTGGGTTAGAAACTCCAAATTTGAATCCGGTCAAGAGGCAGCAGGAAGTGATGCTGCGTTCAACGGGAACTCAGAAATTGTCAGAAAAACTCAGGACCACCGACTCCAATGTCATTGGAGTCGGTGGTCCCCGTGTTAACATAACATATAAAAACAACGACCGTAGACGGTTTTTAAGATCCAAACAAAGCCAACGTCGTCTGTAGTGCGTGCCACCGTGTCACTGTAATGCCAGGTCTGTTTTCTTGGTAAACTCGGGTACAAGCGCTCGGCTCTGAAATTCCAATAAGAATGCCTGTTGCTTTACACTTCTCCAAGTACTCCAAGGTTGAAATTTTCACAGTAAGCATTAGGTGTTTGTGGTGGACCAAGGAGCATGGTCAGGCACCCGCTGCTGACAGCACGGTTCCTTTTCCTGCTGCCGCCAAGCCAAGAGATTTCTTAATGTTTGTCTGTCTTGCAGAGGGGATAGGGCTCGTCAGCCGACCAGGAGCGAAGCGTCATTTCTCTTGCGCCCGAAATGATCCTCATCCTCATCATTATCATCATTACAATTATTAACTACTATTTATATGTGTTGCCAGCGAGCCATTCTGTTGAAGGCTTTAATAAAATCTCTCGCAATGTTGGCACACCACGACAGAAAGGACTCCATCTCCCTCCCTAAACCCTCACCCTACGTGGGGCTTTTGAGGGGGTTGTGAACACCAATGGCATATTTTTGCGCCCAGACGCCGCCCTCACTCACCCGTATTTCCAACGATTAGGGACAGGTTATGTCGAGTGAGCCATGACACTCAGACAGGAGAGAAGAGAATCCAGTTGTTGGTGCCAAAGAGCCGCGGGGAAATGCTCTTCCAGGCGGCTCACCATAACCCAATGGCGTCTGCAGGCCGATGCCTCGAACAGAGGGCTGGGTGCGGTCTGGAGGGGACAGAGTGACTAGTGTTGTACTTCAGCCGCAAGCTCTCAGATCGGGAGTCGAGGTAAAGTCAAGTGGGCAGTTGGTTCCCTCCGCTACAACCTCCTGGGACGAGCTTTCACGCTCTGTTCGGACCACGCCTGGCTGCAGTGGCTCCACCGCATGAAGGACACAAACGACTGGATCACCCGGTGGTACCTGGCTTTCCAGCCCTTTAACTTCCGGGTGGTCCTTAGGCCGGCGGCACAGATGGTCCTGGCTGATTTTCTCTCCCGCTCTGGGGGGGCCGGAGGGGAGTCGGTGGTCGGACGGCTCCCCAGCCTAAGTAGGGCGGTGGGGGTATGTAGTGGACCAAGGGCCGTGGTTAAGCACCGGCTGCGCACGACAGCACAGTTCCCTTTCCCGCGGCCTCCAAGCTGCCTCGAATCAGTCAGCTGACCGGGAGGCAGGGAGCAGAATGCCATTCCTCCTGCACTTGAAATAATCCTCATTATTATCATCATCATTATAATTAATTATTATTTATACGTGTGGCCAGAGAACCGTTCTGTTGAACACTTGAATGAAAGCTCTCGCCACGTTGGCGCACCATGACAGAAAAGCCTTCAACTCCCTCCCGAAACACTTACCTGTGGACAGAGACTCCTGCATTCAACACGCACACAAAATGACATTCTTTTATGTATTTCTTTATTATAAAGCTGATTTGTAATAACACCTTTCTATTTCCACTTTAAGCACTGGTAACGGGTTAGTTAAGGAGTTTGGGGTTAAATATCCAAACAATTGGGTATTTTTGGACAGTAGTGATTATGGTATTAAAATATAGGAAGCGTTGTAAATGTGGCTGATATTTTTTTAATATTGGCCGTGGTCTATACAGATGCTTTTGTTGTTGATTTCACCTTCCATGCTGAGGCAACTGGATGAGGTGAGTTCGTTTTTTATTGTTTTTACTTTTGTTAATCCTTTTCCATGGTGAAAAACCCTGCAACACCTCCAGTAGAAACTTAAGGTACTGCAGGGAAACAAGAAAAAAGCAACAAGATGGAGCATTCTGCACGTGCCTGCAAGAAAAATGAATGATGGAAAAGGATGTGTAAACGTTTCTTTTCCCATAAACAGCTTATAAAACATGAAATTGGAAAAATGAGCCGTTGTAATTGAATGAGATTTGTGTGTGTGTGTGTGTGTGTGTGTGTGTGTGTGAGGCCACACACACACACACACACACACACACCTGGGGAGTATCTGGTGACAGGGTTTTATTTGGGACGGTGCTATAAACAGCCCGACACTGAGCTGCAGGACAAGGTGAAGTGAAGGAAAAACTGAAAAACAAACTTCATTCCACATTCACTCTTTTATGACTTGGAATTGTACATGGCTTTGTTGACACGATGCTTGATAAATCCTGCAGTATTGAGAACTTACGCTGCTGACACTATCTCCTGAAAAACAAGATACGTTTTTATGATATTATTGTTGTCTAATTACGTGTTTAGTGACTCATTCAGAAAAAAAATTAAGCAGAGGTTTCTGCATGATGGAGGTTTCTCCATCATGTGCTGCAATTTTTAAGAGCAGAAAAACATTTTCTTGTCCAATCCAAAATAATCTGCATCAGATTCTTCACATTTCGCACGTGGAGTGAGGAGGGGTTTGATACGAGACACTTTTCTGGGAATCAAACCTTCAAGAGTCACTCAGTTAAAAAAATCATTCAGTTGGTGGAACACACAATGAAGAGAGGGAGGACTTCCTGAAGGGTGGAGGACAAGAAGAGAGGGAGGACTTCCTGTAGGGTGGAGGACAAGAAGAGAGGGAGGACTTCCTGTAGGGTGGAGGACAAGAAGAGAGGGAGGACTTCCTGAAGGGTGTGGGACAAGAAGAGAGGGAGGACTTACTGAAGGGTGGAGGACAAGAAGAGAGGGAGGAATTCCTGTAGGGTGGAGGACAAGAAGAGAGGGAGGACTTCCTGTAGGGTGGAGGACAAGAAGAGAGGGAGGACTTCATGGAGGGTGGAGGACAAGAAGAGAGGGAGGACTTCATGGAGGATGGAGGACAAGAAGAGAGGGAGGGCTTCCTGTAGGGTGGAGGACAAGAAGAGAGGGAGGACTTCATGGAGGGTGGAGGACAAGAAGAGAGGGAGGACTTCATTGAGGATGGAGGACAAGAAGAGAGGGAGGACTTCCTGAAGGGTGGAGGACAAGAAGAGAGGGAGGACTTCCTGTAGGGTGGAGGACAAGAAGAGAGGGAGGACTTCCTGTAGGGTGGAGGACAAGAAGAGAGGGAGGACTTCCTGTTAGGTGGAGGACAAGAAGAGAGGGAGGACTTCATGGAGGGTGGAGGACAAGAAGAGAGGGAGGACTTCATGGAGGATGGAGGACAAGAAGAGAGGGAGGACTTCCTGTAGGGTGGAGGACAAGAAGAGAGGGAGGACTTCATGGAGGATGGAGGACAATGATGTAGAGAAAGGATCTGTCTGTCTGACTGTCTGTCTGACTATCTCCTATTTAAAGCCTGAACATACTTTAACAATCTCTCTCTATAATAATGTAGTAGTCCGACAGAATATGAGCAGACAGACAGTATATGAGCAGACAGACGGTGTATGAGTAGACAGACAGTATATGAGCAGACAGACGGTGTATGACCAGACAGACAGTATATGAGCAGACAGACGGTGTATGACCAGACAGACAGTATATGAGCAGATAGACGGTGTATGAGCAGATAGACGGTGTATGAGCAGATAGACGGTGTATGAGCAGTCGAACCTCCTGCTCCGGATGATGAGGAGGAGGAGGAGGAGGAGGAGGAGCTCATGGACGGATGATGAATTTGTCTTCATCCCAGCAGGGGTGAAGCTGTGAACCTTGACCTCAACATCCAAATAATGTGATTGATGAGGAGAGAGAGAGCGAGAGGCATGGACTCAAAATCCACCAAGCTCCACCCAACTCCTCCACCCACGTGTTAAGTCCAGAAGAAGGTTTCAGCGGCTGCAGACGTCGTCCAGACGCAGGAGGAGCAGTGAACAGCAACACTCCAAACGTCAAGCACCAGCTCTGGAAGGACAACCATTCAAGAATTTAAAGAACAAACATGGACATCTCTCCTGCTCCCTCCTCCTCCCTCCTGCTTCCTCCTGCTCCCTCCTACTTCCTCCTCCCTCCTGCTTCCTCCTCCCTCCTGCTTCCTCCTGCTCCCTCCTGCTTCCTCCTGCTTCCTCCTGCTCCCTCCTGCCCCCCCCCCTCCTGCTTCCTCCTCCTCCCTCCTCCTCACGCCTGCTTCCTCCTGCTTCCTCCTGCTTCCTCCTGCTTCCTCCTGCTTTCTCCTCCTCCCCCCTGCTTCCTCCTGCTCCCTCCTCCTCCCTCCTACTCCCTCTTGCTTCCTCCTGCTCCCTCCTCCTCCCTCTTGCTTCCTCCTCCTCCCTCTTGCTTCCTCCTGCTCCCTCCTGCTCCCTCCTGCTTTCTCCTCCTCCCTTTTGCTTCCTCCTGCTTCCTCCTGCTTCCTCATGCTTCCTCCTCCACCCTCCTGCTTCCTCCTCCTCCGTCCTCCTCCCTCCTGCTTCCTCCTGCTTCCTCCTGCTCCCTCCTGCTTCCTCCTGCTCCCTCCTGCTTCCTCCTCCCTCCTGATTCCTCCTCCTCCCCCCTGCTCCCTCCTGCTTCCTCCTGATTCCTCTTGCTTCCTCCTGCTCCCTCCTGCTTCCTCCTGCTTCCTCCTCCTCCCTCTTGCTTCCTCCTGCTTCCTCCTGCTTCCTCCTGCTTCCTCCTGCTTCCTCCTCCTCCCTCCTCCTCCCTCTTGCTTCCTCCTGCTTCCTCCTCCTCCCTCCTCCTCCCTCCTGCTTCCTCCTGCTTCCTCCTGCTTCCTCCTGCTTCCTCCTCCTCCCTCCTCCTCCCTCCTGCTCCCTCCTGCTTCCTCCTGCTTCCTCCTGCTCCCTCCTGCTTCCTCCTCCCTCCTGATTCCTCCTCCTCCCCCCTGCTCCCTCCTGCTTCCTCCTCCTCCCTCTTGCTTCCTCCTGCTTCCTCCTGCTTCCTCCTGCTTCCTTCTCCTCCCCCCTGCTTCCTCCTGCTCCCTCCCGCTCCCGCCCGCTCCCTCCTGCTTCCTCCTGTTGTCGAGCCGCCAGCAGAACCTGAGAGGCCTCCAACGTCACGTGATGGATGGAAGATGGAGCCGCTCTGTCAGGAAACCAGTCAAGAAGAGACATCATTAGAAATACAAGATAATAAAGCAAACATGGCAGCCATCCCCTGGTTGTCCCTCTTCATCTCTTTCTTTTCTCCAAACTGTTCTTCAGATCCAGGAGGAAATGTTCATCCATGTCGCTATGGAAACATAAACATCTGTTGTGTCTCCTCAGTATTTTCTGGCTTCTGCGACGCTGTTGTTAACCTTCCACACAGTTAAAAACTCAGTACCTGTTGATTCCTGTGGGAACAGTATATATATATACATGGATGCGTGGATGTTGAATGTGTGAATATAACACCTTGTGTTTGTGTAATATGTGGTCGTACATGTCAGGTGATATTTGTGTGTAGATCATATTTTCAACAAACTGACATGTTGATACATTTAACACATTTGGAAGCTCTAATCTAGCCACTGGGTTGTACAAGCCAGTGTATCATCAGTGCCGGTCCCAAGCCCGGATGAATAGTGTGACGTTTAGCGGGGTAGCTTGACAGATGAGGCGTGGAGACAAGATCCAAGTTGCTAACTCAAACACTGAGCCCAGATTTATTTCCCTGTCAGTTACGTACTGACGTACAGCTAACCCGAGGTTGAGGGCACTGGATTAAAACAAATAACAGGGTGGCTAGCCCAAGGTAAATGATAGATGCGGGGCAGTGTCTCTCAGCTACTTCGTACCCCAAGCGCACCACCAACAATCACAACCACCCCCTTCGCTTCCCTCCTTTTCCTCTGTCCCCCGGAACAGAACCTGCAGCCAATCCCCAACCAGTGACACCTCCCTCAATAAAAGCAACAGAACACACATGTACACAGTACCCAAGCGTTTCACTGCCCCCCCCTTTCTAAATTCCTCGTCCTCGAGGAACTAACTAACTTCAATCCAAGCAGCGCTGGGGGACTCTCCGCTGTCGCCTGGTCGCTGCATCCCCCATTCCCTGCTTCCTCTCTCCCCGAAATCCTGTGTTGGAACAACTGCTCCCAGTGGCGTGATCTGAATCTCCATCTGCTGCCGCCCCGATGAACTCTGTGGCCCCCCTGGGGAGGGCGGTGAGGATGTGGCTCCCTCAGAACGTGTAGATGAACGCTGTGAGCCCACAGGAGACTGTGGCGGGGAGAAGGCTCCGTCTTCAGGTTGTGTCTGAACAGCTGGAGGGGTGCGACGAGCCTGACTGTAGTTTGGTTGACTCGCGCCCCTGTAGGGCGCCAAACGGTCACGGTGCAGCACCACCGCTCTTCCCCGAACAGCCAGCTTCACCCTGTAGACCACCTCCCCCACCCGTTCCAAAACACAGCAGGGCCCAATCCATTTACTCTGCAGCTTAGGCGACTTCCCCTTGATCCATTTCGGTGCATAGACCCACACCAAGTCCTCTGCGTCGAAGTGATTCCCTTCCCCGCCCCCGCAGTCTCAGCCTGTGCCCTCGCAAACTCATGTGCCATCTCCACCCTCTCTCTGAACAGGATAGCATACTCCGTACCAGCCGGTACCTGGTAAGTGTCGGGGGGCAGGCCATATGCCAGAGCGGTCGGGGTCCGGAGCTAGGGCCGGTGTGCACCCAGTTGTCTCCTGTGTCGCTGAACGGTAAGCCATCAGGATCAATGGCAAATGCAGATCCCAGTCCTTCTGGTCCTTGTCAACCACAAGGGCTAGCTGTACTCCCAGCGTGTGGTTAAAGTTCTCCACCAGACCATCACTCTGCGGGTGAAGGGGCGTCGTCCGAGTCTTGCTGATTCCGAGTTGTTCGCACACCCCCCCGAACAGCTTGGACTCAAAATTGGTCCCCTGGTCAGATGTAGCTCCGCAGGGACGCCAAACTGACTGAACATCGCTGAGAACTTCCTCGCCTGTGCACCACTGAGAAGTTGTATTCTTGCAGCTTTTCCAACCACCTCGCCACTTGTCCCTCCGGTTCTTTGAAAGACATCAGCCATCTGAGAGAGGCATGATCTGTTCGAATGAGGAATTTCACCCCACATAGGTAGTGCCTGAAGTGGTGCACAGACTCCACCACCGCCAGCAGTTCTCTTCGTGTCACACAATAATTGCGTTCTGCTTTAGTGAAGGTTTCGCTGTAATAAGCAATCACCTGCTCGCCTTTTTCGGTGATCTGGGCCAGGACCGCTCCCATAGCATCATTGCTCGCATCCGTGTCCAACACATATTGCCATTCCGGATCTAGCGCAGACAAAACCCGGGACCGACACAGGGCCGCTTTCAGCGCATCAAATGGTTGTTGCTCGTCAGGACCCCATCCAAACTTCACATTGTTACATGTCAGACGGTGCAAAGGTGCAGCCACCGCTGAGAACATTGCGATGAACCGTCGATAATATGACGCCAGGCCTAGGAAGGAGCGGACCTCAGAAGCATTCTTCGGCACCGGCCAGTCCCGAACTGCCGCAACCTTCTTCTCCTCTGTGTCTATCCCCTGACCGCTCACTTTGTGGCCCAGGAAAATGAGTTCCCTCTGCAACATCTTGCACTTCTCTGGGTTCAGCTTCAGCCCCGCTGCCTGGAACTTGGAGAGCGCTGTGAAGGAAATTCTTCCGCAATGATCGGTGAGGTTAATCTGCCCGCTACAAGAAGACAAAACTGAGAGTATCCAAGATTATTTATTCTGCAGAATAAAGAGAAAGATTCAGTACTGCTCCAAAGCAGCGCTGGGATCAATCTGATATCACAGAGAAAGACAGGAGGCTTTATACAGTAGAAACAGGGTGTGGTTTGGGTCAGAGGTCTCCAACGAGTCTGCCTCCCCCCTAACTGTCTTCCTGGGTGCCCCCCCTTCCTAGAATGTAAATAACAGGTACTTGCAACCTTGACCTGGCAGAATGGGGGTTGCATGACAATGCACTTCTAGGTGTCCCCCATCTCTACAGAAGGTAAACAGGCCACGTGTGATCTGATTCTTTCATATTAGAATTGACATTGTAGGAGCAAAAACATTTCTCTTTACATGAGTCTGGGGGGTTCCTGGGAAGACAGACACAAATGTCTTCAAACCCCCTTTTGGAAGTAGAGGCCTTTGTCCTCATTCAAAATAGTTGATCGTAATCATTTTTCCCTCACAGCGCCAACCGAAGGGCCTGTAAGGCAGTGGTGAAGTCTGGACCATGGACCAGCACGTCATCCAGATAGACCTGCTTGTTCTGTGGTGGGACATCGGCAAGGACTCTCTCCATGAGCCTTTCGAATGTGGCTGGGGCGTTACACAACCCGAAAGGCATGACCATGAACTGCCACAATCCAGAGCCTGTTGTGAAGGCCGTCTTAGGCCGGTCTTCTGGTGACAGCGGGACCTGCCAATACCCGCTCCTCAAATCAAGCGAGGAGAACCAGGCTGAACCTCTGACCCCATCCAGCGCATCATTAACTCAGGGCAGGGGATACCGGTCCTTCACAGTTATGTCATTCAGTGGTCTGAAATCGACACAAAACCGCCACCCTGAATCACCTTTCTTCGGCACCATTACCACGGGCGACACCCACGCGCTGCTTGAGGGTTCAATCACCCCAGCTTCCAACATCTCCTCCACACATCGTTCAGCAGCTTCCTGCTTCTTCAGCGGAATGCGCCGTGCTCGCTGGCGAATGGGGTGCTCCGTGCCTGTGTCGATTTCATGCTGCACCAAATGGGTCCTCCCCAGGTCAGTGGGCGACGTGGCAAAGACTGACCGGAACTCATACAGAACATCCCATAACTGTTGCTGTTGTTCTTCTGACATCCCCTCTCTATTTTTATCCAGCACCATCTTGATAACTTGCTCCTGGGAAGGTGGTTCTTGCGGGAGACCATGGGTCTCGCCCCCACTCACTGCTGTATTGTTGATCGCAGGCTCCGTGGCCAGGCACGCTCAAAGCTCTGGGCCTGATTCTTGTGTCAGGTGTCCTTGTGAAAGAATGGTCTCTGCGGGGACAGTTGAAGCCTCTGATTGCCCTTCCTCTCGGGCACCCTCCCCACATGTCTCTGCCCTCTCCAATACGCTGGGCGTCTGGACCGCCCCACTTCCTTCATCCCCGCATATCAGGGGTAGTGGGGGACCACCCATGAACGTCACCCTCTTTCGACCCACATGCAACACGGCATTAGCGTCTCGCAAGAAGTCAAACCCCAGCAGGCACTCTTCATGGATATCAGCCACCCACACAGTGATGAACGCCTCCTTTGCAAGGATAAACCTCTGTTCTTCACTGAACTCTGGAAACGCCTTACGGGCCAGGCGGCGTAATTCAGCTGCATACACGCCCAGCTTCTCTCCTTCTCTGCGTGTTCTCTCATTAAACATTTGCCTGGCTGTTGACTTATTGGTTGGATCACCAAACTGTCTTTCTATGGTCTCTGCTATAGCCTGTGGGTCAGCCATTTCACTGTCTGAAAGGTCCAACAAAACCCTTCTAGCCGCCCCCTCCAGGGCTGCGGCTAACTGGACCGCCTTCTCCATTTTGTCCCACCCGTTGGCTCTGGCTATCAACTTCAATTGAGCCCAATATGTCACCCAATCAGTAGAGCCATCATATCGCCCAGCCTTAACTTGGTCTCTTCTCTGAGTGGCTTCCGGCGCTGCTGCGGTATTCGGGGAAGAGGAGGCACGAGCTATAGCTGCATTGAAGGCTTGAGTGAGAGCAGTAGTCAGCATTACAGTAGGGTCAGGAAGGGGCCGCTGACTGGAGGGCTGGGAGCTGTCAGGGGGCCTGTTATCACGGCTCATCAAGGGGGTGTAGTAAGCATGCTGAGTCATATTTTCCTCCCCTTCGCTCACATTAAGTGTAGGCGAGCTCCTGTAATTGCCCTCAAGGCGTCTTACTGGTTCAACATTATGATTTTGTTTCCTTGATCCCTCAGGCTGGGTGAACACACGGTTAATATTAGTAGCCTGTTTATCTTCACCCATAAGGCTATCCTGCTCATCTTCCAAACTCAGAACCCTCAGCTTTGGAATAGCACCCTCCCAACTAGCTCCAGATTCACGTCTCTGTGCAGCAGCAGCAGCTGAGCTGCCGGGTTGCTGTTCCATCGCAGCCGCATAGCGTGTCTTCAGCCACTCTCTAAACAGTCTTTTCCATTTTGAGTGTGTATGCTGAACTATGATGTTGATAATCAATCGATTCGTCTCCTACTTTCCTCCGTTGTATCTCTGTTCCACCTGAACGTGCCTCCATCTCCGCCGGAGTTATATCCGAGCGCGCTTGACTCACTTTTGCTTCCACAGACGGAGGGGGAGGTTAGCACTCCACTCAGCATTCGTTTCTCCTCCATCGCCGTCGTTTTAGATACCGTAGATTAGTGGGAAATCCAACACTTCTGGCACCAATGTGACGTTTAGCGGGGTAGCTTGACAGACGAGGCGTGGAGACAAGATCCAAGTTGCTAACTCAAACACTGAGCCCAGATTTATTTCCCTGTCAGTCACGTACTGACGTACAGCTAACCCGAGGTTGAGGGCACTGGATTAAAACAAATAACAGAGTGGCTAGCCCAAGGTAAATGATAGATGCGGGGCAGTGTCTCTCAGCTACTTCGTTCCCCGAGCGCACCACCAACAATCACAACCACCCCCTTCACTTCCCTCCTTTTCCTCTGTCCCCCGGACAGAACCTGCAGCCAATCCCCAAACAGTGATACCTCCCTTAATAAAAGCAACAGAACACACATGTACACAGTACCCCAGCGTTACACTAGAGAGGGTTGCGTCAGGAAGGGCATCCAGCGTAAAAACCATGCAAATCAAACATGAGGACAACAAATCTGATATCCATACAGGATCGGTCGAGGCCCAGGTTAACAACCACCGCTACTGGTGCCGAAGGCAACAGGGTGCCAGTGGAAATTGTGCTACTGTGGGCTGAAGAAGAAGAAGAAGAAGAAGAAGAAGAAGAAGAAGAAGAAGAAGAAGAAGAGGGTGGAGGAGTGTCCGGAGACAGCCGGAGAGGAATAAGGGAAGGAGAGTAGAGTTGAGAGTAGGAACTTTGAACGTTGGCACTATGAAGGGTAAAGAGAGAGAGCTAGCTGACATGATGGAGAGAAGGAAGGTAGATGTACTATGTGTACAAGAGACCAGGTGGAAGGGGAGTAAGGCCAGGAGTATCACAGCCGGGTACTACTACCCGGCTGTGATACGGCTACTACTGTTCTACCATGGAGTGGATGGCAGGAGAAACGGGGTAGGGATGGTCTTGAAGGAAAAATATGTCAAGAGTGTTTTGGAGGTGACCAGAGTGTCGGACAGAGTGATGAGCATGAAGCTGGACATTGATGGGGTGATAATGAATGTGGTCAGTGCATATGCTCCTCAAGTTGGGTGTGAGATGGAAGAGAAAGAAGAATTCTTTAGTGAGTTGGATGTAGAGGTGGAGAGCGTTCAAAGGGAGAGGGAGTGGTGGTTGGAACAGATCTCAATGGGCATGTTGGCCAAGGGACCAGAGACATAGGTGACGAGAAGGTGACGGGTAGGTATGATGTCAAGGAGAGGAATGTGGAAGGACAGATGGTGGATTTCACCAAAAGGATGGAATTGGCAGTTGTGAATACGTATTTCAAGGAGAGGGAGGAACACAGGGTGACATACAAGAGTGGAGGAAGGTGCACACAGGTGGACTACATCTTATGCAGGAGGTGCAATATGAAAGAGATTAGTGACTGCAAACACACTCCCCGTGTGTAGGATGACTGGAGGCCAAGAAGATGAAGAGAGTGAAAGAAGAGCCAAAGATAAAATGGTGGAAGTTGAAAATGGAGGAGTGTTGTTTGCAATTTAGGGAAGAAGTAAGGCAGGCAGTAGGTGGGAATGAACGGTTACCAGATGACTGGGAAACAACTGCACAAGTGGTGAGGGAGACAGCCAAGAAGGTACTCGGTGTATCATGCTGGAAGAGGAAGGAAGACAAGGACTCTTGGTGGTGGAATGAGGAAGTACAGGAGAGCATAGAGCAGAAGAGGTTGGTGAAGACATAGAAAGGGCATAGAAAACACATGAAGGGCATAGAAAACACATGAAACACATTAAACAAATTTAACAAGGCAGCACAAGGCGAAGAGAGAAGTGGTAAAGACAAAGGAAAAGGTGTACGAGTTGTATGAGAGGTTGGACAGTAAGGAAGGAGGAAAGGACTTGTACCGATTGGCAAGACAAAGGGGCCAAGCTGGGAAGGATGTACAGCAGGTTAGGGTGATAAAGGATAATGATGGGAATGTGCTGACTAGTGAGGAGAGCGTGTTGAGAAGGTGGAAGGAGTACTTTGAGGAGTTGATGAATGAAGAAAATGAGAGGGAGAGAAGAGTGGATGATGTGGGGATAGTGGGTCAAGAAGTGCAGCAAATGAGCAAGGATGAGGTGAGAACAGCATTAAAGAAGATAAAGAGTGGAAAGGCAGTTGGCCCAGATGACAAACCTGGGGAAGCATGGAAATGTTTAGGTGAGATGGCAGTGACGTTCCTAACGAGACTGTTTAACACCATCCTGGAAAGGAGAGGATGCCGGAGGAGTGGAGAAGAAGTGTACTGGTACCATCTTCAAGAATAAGGGAGACGTACAGAGCTGTAGTAACTACAGGGGAATAAAGTTGAGCAGCAGTATGGTTTCATACCAGGAAAGAGTACTACAGATGACATGTTTGCTTTAAGAACACTGATGGAAAGGTACAGGGAAGGCTAGAGGGAGTTGCACTGCGTCTTTCTGGATTTAAAAAAAGTGTAAGATAGGGTGCCAAGAGAGGAAGTGTGGTATTGCATGAGGAAGTCGGGGGTGGCAGAGAAGTAGGTAAGAGTGGTACAGGATATGTATGAGGGCAGTCAGAAAGTAGTAAGGTGTGCAGTAGGCGTGACCAAGGCATTCAAAGTGGAGGTGTGCAGTGGTGATGGACAGGTTAACAGATGAAATCAGGCAGTCAGGAGTCTCTGTGAACTATGATGTTCACAGATGACATTGTGATCTGTTGCGAGAGAAGGTAGCAAGTGGAGGAGAGCCTGGAGAGGTGGAGGCATACATTAGAGAAAAGAGGAATGAAAGTCAGCAGGAGTAAGACACAATACATGTGCCTGATTGGGAGGGAGGGCGGAGAAAAGCTCAGAATGCAAGGAGTGGAGGTGGAGAAGGTGGATGAGTTCAAGTTCAAGTACTTGGGGTCGACCATCCAAGGCAGGGGAGAGTGCTGGAGAGAGGTGAAGAAGAGAGTACAGGCAGGGTGGAGCGGGTGGAGAAGAGTGTCCAGAGTGATGTGTGACAGAAGGGTTCCAGCCAGAGTGAAGGGGAAGGTGTACAGGACGGTAGTGAGAGCAGCCATGTTGTACGGTTTAGAGGCGGTGGCACCGACTAAAAGGCAGGTGGATGAAGTGGAGGTGGCAGAGTTGAGGATGTGGAGGTTTTCATTGGGAGGGACAAGGATGGACAGGATTAAGAATGAGGACATTAGAGGGACAGCTCAGGTTGGACAGTGAGAGAGGCCAGATTGAGATGGTTTGGACAAGTGTGGAGGAGAGATGAGAGTTACATTGGGAGAAGGAGGCTGAGGGTGGAGCTGCCAGGCAAGAGGAAGCCAAAAAGAAGCTTGATGGAAGTGCTGAGGGAGGACATGCAAGCCGGTGGTGTCAGGAAGGAAGATGCAGAGAACACGAGGTGTTGGAGGCAGATGATCCGCTGTGGCCACCACTAACGGGAGCAGCCCAAAGCAGAAGAAAGAAAGAAAGAGGACACTGAACAAAAAGGCAAACGCTTTAGACTCATATTGTCCCTTCAGGGCTCCTGTAGAATCCCCCTGTGTGGTGTATTCACAGTCTGAGTCTGTTTGGATTGGGTGTATTTTTAGTTTCATCACCTGCCGTTATGAAATGCGGATTTCCCGGATTGCAGATTCATTTTCGGAAACAGGATTGTTTTGTGTAGTTGGTGTTGAGTGTTTGACTGGAGCAGATGCCGGGGATTCCAAAGCCTTTAATCAGCGCTAAGCCGCCGCTCGCAGCAGTAAAAGTCCTGAGCAGCTTAAAGAGCAACATGGACGCTCTGTTGGTCATTTGGACAGAACGATAACAGGACGTTACCACGGCAACCACACGGTCTGCTGGGGCAACCTGTTCTCCAAATCACTGTCAATTCTGACAGATGGATGGATGGAAGGGTGGATAGATTGGTGGGTGGATGGATGGAGGTTAGGATAGATAGATGGGTGGGTGGATGGACGATGGGTTGTGGTGGATGGATGGATGATGGATGATAGATGGATGGACGATGGATGGATGATGGTTAGATAAATAGTCATATGCCATACCCACTGACAGGGAATCTAACTCCTCACCCTGGTGGTACAAGTACCTTGCTCATGAGACCATGACAGTGTAGAAGGAGATTCCTTTGAATACACAAAATCCGTTTGGTTAAAAGGATTATGAATTGAGTTGTTAATAGATATTTATGGTTGTTTATAATTATAGTTTGATTCATACTTGTTAGAGACCTCGTCACACTTCAATTTAAAATAAAAACAAACAAAACGGAAATGTTTTTCAGGAATGAAATAAAGTTTTAGATCCAATCCTTCGATTTTTTAAAATCCGGAACAAGTTTAAAATCTTTAAAGTTTATTAAACGTTTTCACATTAAATTACATTTTTACGATCTTTTTGATGCAAAATTATTTTAAAATATCTCAAGTTTATTCAAAACAGCTGAGAGTGATTGAAGTCGGAAGTATTCAATTTAATTCAATTTGTCTACATAAAACACATAAAACACATAAAACACATGAAACACATGAAACGCATTAATCACATTAAAATACATTAAAACACATTAAACACATTAATATAAATTATTCATATTTGATAATTGAAAGTTACTAAAGTTTGAAGTTGATTAGTATTTACACATGAAAGCACACAAAACACATTCAAATACGGTTATTCATATTTGATAGTGACTAGTATTTACACATTAAAACACATTAAAAGACATTAAAATACAGCTATTCATATTTGATAGTTATTTGTATTTACACATTAAAACACATTAAAAGACATTAAAATACAGCTATTCATATTTGATAGTTATTTGTATTTACACATTAAAACACATTAAAATACAGTTTTTCGTATTTGATAGTTATTAGTATTTGCACGTTAAAACACATTACAATACTGATATTGGTATTTGACAGTTATGAGTATTTACACGTTAAAACACAATAAAATACTGATATTGGCATTTGATAGTTATTAATATTTGCACGTTAAAACATATTAAAATACTGATATTGGTATGTGATAGTTATTAGTATTTGCACGTTAAAACACATGAAAATACTGTTATTGGTATGTGATATTTATTAGTATTTGCACAGTAAACCACATGAAATACTGACATTGGTATGTGATAGTTATTAGTATTTGCACGGTAAACACATGAAAATACTGTTATTGGTATGTGATAGTTATTAGTATTTGCACGTTAAAACACATTACAATTCTGATATTGGTATTTGACAGTTATGAGTATTTACACGTTAAAACACAATAAAATACTGATATTGTCATTTGATAGTTATTAGTATTTGCACGTTAAAACATATTAAAATACTGATATTGGTATGTGATAGTTATTAGTATTTGCACGTTAAAACACATGAAATACTGACATTGGTATGTGATAGTTATTAGTATTTGCACGGTTAATCACATGAAAATACTGTTATTGGTATGTGATAGTTATTAGTATTTGCACGGTAAAACACATGAAATACTGACATTGGCATGTGATAGTTATTAGTATTTGCACGGTAAAACACATGAAATACTGACATTGGTATGTGATAGTTATTAGTATTTGCACTGTAAAACACATGAAATACTGACATTGGTATGTGATAGTTATTAGTATTTGCACGGTAAAACACATGAAATACTGACATTGGTATGTGATAGTTATTAGTATTTGCACGGTAAAACACATGAAATACTGACATTGGTATGTGATAGTTATTAGTATTTTCACGTAAAACACATGAAAATACTGACATTGGTATGTGATAGTTATTAATATTTGCACATTAAAACACATGAAAATACTGACATTGGTATGTGATAGTTATTAGTATTTTCACGGTAAAACACATGAAATACTGACATTGGTATGTGATAGTTATTAGTATTTGAACGGTAAAACACATGAAATACTGACATTGGTATGTGATAGTTATTAGTATTTGCACGGTAAAACACATGAAAATAATGATATTGGTATGTGATAGTTATTAGTATTTGCACGGTAAAACACATGAAATACTGACATTGGTATGTGATAGTTATTAGTATTTGCACGGTAAAACACATGAAAATACCGATATTGGTATGTGATAGTTATTAGTATTTGCACGGTAAAACACATGAAAAAAACGATATTGGTATGTGATAGTAATTAGTATTTGCACGGTAAAACACATGAAATACTGACATTGGTATGTGATAGTTATTAGTATTTGCACGGTAAAACACATGAAAATACCGATATTGGTATGTGATAGTTATTAGTCTTTGTACGGTAAAACACATGAAATACTGATATTGGCATGTGATAGTTATTAGTATTTGCACGGTAAAACACATGACAATACCGATATTGGTATGTGATAGTTATTAGTATTTGCACGGTAAAACACATGAAAATACCGACATTGGTATGTGATAGTTATTAGTATTTGCACGGTAAAACACATGAAAATACCGATATTGGCATGTGATAGTTATTAGTATTTGCACGTTAAAACACATGAAAATACCGACATTGGTATGTGCTAGTTATTAGTATTTGCATGGTAAAACACATGAAAATACCGACATTGGTATGTGATAGTTATTAGTATTTGCACGGTAAAACACATGAAAATACCGACATTGGTATGTGATAGTTATTAGTATTTGCACGGTAAAACACATGAAAATACCGATATTGGCATGTGATAGTTATTAGTATTTGCACGGCAAAACACATGAAAATACCGATATTGGCATGTGATAGTTATTAGTATTTGCACGGTAAAACACATGAAAATACCGATATTGGCATGTGATAGTTATTAGTATTTGCACGGTAAAACACATGAAAATACTGATATTGGCATGTGATAGTTATTAGTATTTGCACGGTAAAACACATGAAAATACCGATATTGGCATGTGATAGTTATTAGTATTTGCACGGTAAAACACATGAAAATACTGACATTGGTATGTGATAGTTATTAGTATTTGCACGGTAAAACACATGAAAATACCGATATTGGTATGTGATAGTTATTAGTATTTGCACGGTAAAACACATGAAAATACCGATATTGGTATGTGATAGTAATTAGTATTTGCACGGTAAAACACATGAAATACTGACATTGGTATGTGATAGTTATTAGTATTTGCACGGTAAAACACATGAAAATACCGATATTGGTATGTGATAGTTATTAGTCTTTGTACGGTAAAACACATGAAATGCTGATATTGGCATGTGATAGTTATTAGTATTTGCACGGTAAAACACATGACAATACCGATATTGGTATGTGATAGTTATTAGTATTTGCACGGTAAAACACATGAAAATACCGACATTGGTATGTGATAGTTATTAGTATTTGCACGGTAAAACACATGAAAATACCGATATTGGCATGTGATAGTTATTAGTATTTGCACGGTAAAACACATGAAAATACCGACATTGGTATGTGATAGTTATTAGTATTTGCACGGTAAAACACATGAAAATACCGATATTGGCATGTGATAGTTATTAGTATTTGCACGGTAAAACACCTGAAAATACCGACATTGGTATGTGATAGTTATTAGTATTTGCACGGTAAAACACATGAAAATACCGACATTGGTATGTGATAGTTATTAGTATTTGCACGGTAAAACACATGAAAATACCGATATTGGCATGTGATAGTTATTAGTATTTGCACGGTAAAACACATGAAAATACCGATATTGGCATGTGATAGTTATTAGTATTCGCACGGTAAAACACATGAAAATACCGATATTGGCATGTGATAGTTATTAGTATTTGCACGGTAAAACACATGAAAATACCGACATTGGTATGTGATAGTTATAAGTATTTGCACGGTAAAACACATGAAAATACTGACATTGGTATGTGATAGTTATTAGTATTTGCACGGTAAAACACATGAAAATACCGACATTGGTATGTGATAGTTATTAGTATTTGCACGGTAAAACACATGAAAATACCGATATTGGCATGTGATAGTTATTAGTATTTGCACGGTAAAACACATGAAAATACCGACATTGGTATGTGATAGTTATTAGTATTTGCACGGTAAAACACATGAAAATACCGACATTGGTATGTGATAGTTATTAGTATTTGCACGGTAAAACACATGAAAATACCGATATTGGCATGTGATAGTTATTAGTATTTGCACGGTAAAACACATGAAAATACCGATATTGGCATGTGATAGTTATTAGTATTCGCACGGTAAAACACATGAAAATACCGATATTGGCATGTGATAGTTATTAGTATTTGCACGGTAAAACACATGAAAATACCGACATTGGTATGTGATAGTTATAAGTATTTGCACGGTAAAACACATGAAAATACTGACATTGGTATGTGATAGTTATTAGTATTTGCACGGTAAAACACATGAAAATACCGACATTGGTATGTGATAGTTATTAGTATTTGCACGGTAAAACACATGAAAATACCGATATTGGCATGTGATAGTTATTAGTATTTGCACGGTAAAACACATGAAAATACCGACATTGGTATGTGATAGTTATTAGTATTTTCACGGTAAAACACATGAAAATACCGATATTGGCATGTGATAGTTATTAGTATTTGCACGGTAAAACACATGAAAATACCGATATTGGCATGTGATAGTTATTAGTATTTGCACGGTAAAACACATGAAAATACTGACATTGGCATGTGATAGTTATTAGTATTTGCACGGTAAAACACATGAAAATACTGACATTGGCATGTGATAGTTATTAGTATTTGCACGGTAAAACACATGAAAATACCGACATTGGTATGTGATAGTTATTAGTATTTGCACGGTAAAACACATGAAAATACCGACATTGGTATGTGATAGTTATTAGTATTTGCACGGTAAAACACATGAAAATACCGATATTGGCATGTGATAGTTATTAGTATTTGCACGGTAAAACACATGAAAATACCGATATTGGCATGTGATAGTTATTAGTATTTGCACGGTAAAACACATGAAAATACTGACATTGGCATGTGATAGTTATTAGTATTTGCACGGTAAAGGGGGCTGGGCGTCGGTGTGCTCCCCTCTAATCCTTCCGTGTGGAACAGGAAGTTCCGCTCTGCAGGTATGTCAACAAGCTGACCGATAACGTCACTCTCCCGGATCGATACGTTTATCAGTCTCTCGGTTTATCGGTTTATCGGTTCTTCGGTTCGTCGGTCCCTCCGCTACAACCGTCGCCGTGGTTTGAAGAAGCAGCGTCATGTGCCGTTCCAGAGTCTCAGCCGAGCCTCACGAGGACTGAGCCCCGACCAGGGAGACTGCTGAGCGGACTGACCGAGCAGGACGCACCGAGACCCGGCGAGGAGCCGCCATGCCGGCCGGTGAGTGGACCGTGCGTGTGCGTGTGCGCGTGTATGTATGTGTGTGTGTGTGTGTGTGTGTGTGTGTGTGTGTGTGTGTGTGTGTGTGTGTGTGTGTGTGTGTGTGTGTGTGTGTGTGTGTGTGTCCGTCCGTCCGGGTCTCTACTGGCACCATGGAACCCAGCAGTGCCTTGCTCAGTGCTATCCTCCTCCCCTTGGCTGCACTTCATCCAGACCAGAATGTGTTTATTTGGTGGAGTGTATTTAATATATATGATAGCAGTGTTTTCATCTCCAGTTTGGTGCCTTGTTGTACAAGTAGACACATGGCTAGAAATAGGTATAAATGTTATTATCATTATCATGATTTCCTTCGTTAACGGCTGAGCTCCCATTGACCTGTTCACATACAAACACCTCACGATGTGCAACCACAGATACAACGTTAACAACAGTTCATGCATCTAAAACTAAACCTGTCTGTGGAACAGGAGTTTAACAAAGTTTGAATATTATACGGTGGATAAGCCAAAGGTCTAAATGATTGGCAGCGTTTCGTGGTTTGTCTCTTGTCCAACAGTGACCTGCTGCTGTCTGGACTGGGACCCCAGCTGAAGCACGAACAACATTATTCAACTGTGTGACTCAAGATAATAATGTCATGATAATAACCTTTATTTCTACGGCTCCTTTCATACACAACATGAAAGTGAAAGTGCATTCATAAAAGGCACAAGAAAAATGAGTAAATATTACTCTGTTTCAATTTTGGGTCATCAGTTTACATGGAGACCTTAAAAGACCACGACCATTTCTCTGTCTTATTCGTCTTATTGGTCTTACTACTCCAAGCAATTCTGGAAATATCCCTCACAGTAGTTACCACTTTTGTTGGATGGATTTGCTCTTTTCAATAACAGTGGAGTGCACATTTCCCCTCTCCACACCCATGGACGGGCAGTCTTTACTTTGTTTTTTGCATGCTCTTCACATGTTCTTGACATGTGTGAAATATCTGTCCACTCTGCGACTCCTGCCCTCCACCCTGGAAGGTGTCCCTCGTTCATGGCTCTTCTTCCTGGCGCTCCCCAGGGATTCTGGGAGTTGATCCCAGTCTGTCTGAGGGATTAGTGTTGGTGTAGTGTTAACGTGCGGCTGTGACGGTCTTTCAGGCGGTCGGAAACTGGACAACAGTCCAACTGCAGCTCAACAGGGGAGTCTGCTCCTGACAGCTGCACACAGCCACTGAGATGAACTTCTGTTTCCAGACCACCTTCCCATTGGTGAAAGTGTATATTTGGACACCCCCCAGCGCACACTACATTTGTTTACCGGCGGATCTTGACTGCCCCTAAATGGTGACCATGTTGGACAATGTTACCCACAAAAATATGGGGAGAATCTCAAACCTGCTTGTGATTTAGGAGTTGGGAATCGAACGCTCATTTCAATCTATTTTCGATTTCAAATTGCAATCATGACACCCCTAATATTTGGACACTTCCCATTGGAGGATCTTCTGCCCTCACCACGTATATCCATGTGGCTATACAGTGAGCTAAACACTCTCCCAATAAGTACCCGGAGACAGGAGCTCACTTTTGGTATCTTTAACGAAAGCGGTGTAAAACTGGGGAACAATACAGAAATAGGCAGATTAAGGATCAATGTCTATGCGGATGTAAGTAATCTGTTAATACGTTATCATAGCTCCTACACGGTATGTAAACACCAATAACTTGAATGAACTCACAGATTGTGCTTTCTCAAGGGCAATGATGAGGCTGATGGATGACATGTTAGTCTGGGTTTGAGACGTGATCGGATTGCGATTCAAGATTCAAGAGGTTTATTTGTCACATACATATACAAACGTTCATACATACATGCAGTGAAATGTCTTTACAATGCACCCGGAGATTATGCACAATAGTTACTCAAACGAACATAATAACTAAGCTAATTCCTACCTAGCAACTAACTGAAACTAACTGATTCCTAAAAGGTAAAGTAGTTAGTGAATAGAATAATATAAATAAAATAAAAATAAAATAAACTCAAAAAGATAATACAAAGTGGGGGTACAAAATAGAAGGGAATACAGTTATGTATATGTGACCCACTGTGTACTTTAGGGTCATTTGGCGGCATTCGAGTTTTTATTTTTACTGCATCATTTGAAAGAGGAATCAGAGCTTCCAAACAAGGTGTCACTTGTGCAAATCAAGCAAATATTTTTATAGCTATGACTTATTAATGACAAGGGTTTGGCAAACTGTGTTCCTGAGATAATCACCTTCAAGGTTTAACTCACACCAGCTTCATTCAGCTCTCACAATGCAACTGGGGTTGGAGGACTAACAAAGCCTCGTGGCTACTTAACATACTGCTGAATGGGCCAATCACCAACAGCTCAACAACACAACTAATTTTGTTTTTATAAAAGCTTTTATTTAACAGTAAGAATATACATATTTTATAAAAGTGGAATTATTTTGGAGTTTAAAAGTACGGACAACACAACAAAAATGTAGTCTATCAATACTATGAGTCTCAGAAAATCTGAAATCTGAAAATCTTTCACCAACCGCAACGAACTTCATCACGTCATCGACTACTTCCGTTGTAACAACGGACGTATTGTCGGTCTCAACCGGTGGTTCTTGAAAATATTCCGTTTCATGGTCACATGAAGTTTGAAATCCACTGTTTGAAATGTTCTCCAAGTCCAGAGTAATATCACATTCAGCAGCGCTGTCTTTCTCCACGTCGCTGTGGGAGAACTGACTCATCACGGAAAGTGAAGTCCAGTATGCGCTGCTTACACTGACTTGGATTTATCACACTGGTCAGATTAAGATCCAAAATATGAGTCAGAGCTTCCTCCACCTGATTCTCGTAATCCATAACAATACGGAGAATAAAGTTTTCATAGAGAAGTGAGACTGAAACACCCCCGTGCTGTGCTTTAACCGTCTGTTTACGGAAGTGACGTAGGTGCGTGACGTGAAGGGTTTTTCTAGAGCTGGACCTGGCCACACAGTCATGTGTGTACAGGGAGCACAGTAGGGGGCTGAGGATGCAGCCCTGGGGGGATACTGTGTTCAGAGTGAGGGAGATGGACATGTGCCTCCCCACCCTAACCCCACCCTAACCACCTGGGGCCAGGTTGAGAGGAAGTCCAGGATCCAGGCACACAGCAGAGTGCTCAGTCGTAGCTCCCGCAGCTTGACAGCCAGTCTGGTGGGGACTATGGTATTGAAAGCTGAATTATAGTCGATGAACAGCAATCTCACATAGGCCCCCTTCCGGCCATCCAGGTGCTTGAGCGTGGTGTGCAGTACCTTACATCTGTTCGGCCAGTACGCAAACTACAGCGGGTCCAAGGTGCAGGGGACGGTGGTCTAGATATAATCCTTAATCAGCCTCTCGAAACACTTCATGACCACTGAGGTGAGGGCCACCGGACGATAGTCATTCAGGCAGGCTGGAGTCTTCGGGACGGTGGACCTCTTGAAGCAGGACGGGACCACTGACTCGTCCAGGGAGGTGTTGAATATCATAGTGAACACCGGGGCTAGCTGGTTAGCACAGGTCTTCAGTACTCATCCAGATATGCCATCTTGGCCCGCAGCTTTCCTGGCGTTCACATGCATCAGAGCCCTCCTGACGTCATGCTCGGACACTGAGAGTGCACGCTCATGCCCAGCGGTGTAACTCCTATTAGCTGGCGAGCTAGCGGTGTTGTTGCCAGCCTCAAACCACACAAAAAAGGTGTTCAGTTCGTCACTCCGTTAGTCCACATTCGTGGCTGGGGAGGAGCTGCTGTTGTAGTTCGTTTCTGTCGCTCCACTCTGTCCCTATACATCTGTTTAGCGCCCCCCCCCCCGCAGATTGTACAACGCCGCTTTGTAACTGTCCATATTTCCGGATACAAGACCGTCATTGTAAGCGGCTGTGCGAGCATTCAGAGCGCCTCGGATGGATTTATCGGCCCACAGTTTCTGTTTCGGAAATATCCAAACTTTCACCGTGGAAACGATGCTATCCGCTAACATAGCTATGAAGCACGTAGCTACTTCCGTAAACACGCTGACGTCACTGGAACTTGATTGGAACATGTCCCTAACCCAAACCCTAACCCTACCTCAGTAAGAGCGTCCTGAAACCGCTTTACGTCCTTCCCGTTCCACGTGCGATGCACGGCTCGTAAATAGGAAGTAACAAAATAGTGGACTGATCCAATTTCCCGAAAGCAGGGAGCGAGACGGTATCCGTATCTCCCTTGATAGCACACGTGGTGTTGATGGAAATGAGGCAGAACGTTTTTAAGGTTAGCCTTGTTAAAGTCCCCATTCACCACCACAGCCGCGTTGGGATGTTTGTTCTGAAGTCCGCACAACACATCAAATAGGTCCGATAGTGCTGTGTTGTTGTCTGCTTGCGGTGGAATATCAACGGCTGTGGTGATGACCGACCTTCCCTGGGGGAGATCGAATGGACGGCATAAGATGGTCAGCTGTTCCAGGTTCGGCGAGCAGGAGCAGGAGCGGGAGAGAGTCTCCCGCAAGGCCCCCACCTTGCACAGTGGTGCCTTGTTCTCCACTAAGTGCGGTGTCTGACCTCTCTGCTGCCCAAGTCAGGAGACCGGCATGAAGAGCTGCTAAGGGGTGATCGCTGCGGCATTGTGCAGTGGACAACGGCTGCGGGTGTCGCTCCATCGATTGCGGGTCTGCAGAGAGGGTCGTTTCGTTGCAACTTGGGGTCCTCCGTGAAGAAGGGCTCTAGGGGCTGGTACGGCTAAGCCCGCATCCTGGGGGTCTTACTATTGCCGAGCTCCTGGAGGCGGTACAGTCGGGCCCCTGTCCTGAGGACCTTGTATTGTCGGGTTCTGGGAGCTGGCAAGGGGTGGTAGGTGATAAGGCTTGGAGGCAGGGTGATTCAGCGCTGCGAGCATTGCCGCGTCGCTCCCCAAAATGTGTGCTGACACACTTCCTAGTGTGCTGCCTCGCTCCTCGTGCCAGTGTGAGGTGTCCGAGTGTCCTGGATGATGAAGAAGATGAGACCTCCACCTCCCTTTCCTCTTTAAGGGCTCCGAGAGCTGCTTCTGCTTTCGCAGCCTCTGCTTCTGCTTCCTTCTTAAGAGGCCCTAGTGTGGCCTGCTCTGCAGCCTCAACACGTGCTCGCTCTCTCTCTGCGTCGTTGCATGCTCTCTCAATTGACCTCTCTATTTTGGCATGTGCCATTTCCAATTCCATATCCATTTGACGCTTTGCGTACACGGCCTCCGTATGTGCAACCGTGGCTCTTGCGCGGGCCACTGCGATTACACTGATGTTTGACCCGCTGGACTTGATGGACCTGCTGGCCGATTTAAAGGACTTATTGGCCGACTAGAAGGGCTTGCTGGGTGACTTTCGCAGTCAAAGTTGTACTGCCTCTGCGGTCCAGGCCTGTTCCTCCAAGCCAGGCTGTCCACTTGGGCCCAGGAGTTCCATGGAGCCTCGGGGTTCCGAGGGGTCTAAGGGTTCCGTGGGGCTTGGGTGTTCGGACATCTTTGCTCTCAGCAATGCCTTGAGGTGAAGCCAATCTTTTTACTCTTCTGCCCTCACCATGTGTAGCTGTACGTGGCTATACAGGGAGCTAAACACACTCCCAGTGAATTAACTCACAGATTGTGCTTTCTCACGGGCAATGACGAGGCTGATGGACGACATGTTAGTCTGGGTCTGATCTGATCGACTGTCTGTGTCTCTGTCTGACCATCTTATCTGCCTGTGTTCTGATGTCATACTATCATCACAATGCTATGATGTCACAATACGGACGGGGGGCGGGAAACTCCCCACCTGGGGTCGGAACAGAGGGAGTTTATATTTAGACACTTCCCATTGGTGGAAGTCCATTTTTGGACACTTTCTAATGGTGGAAGTCTATATTTGGATGCAGCCTACTGCTTTAAAGGTTAAACCGGGATTCCTAGGGTGTAGCAGTATTTTTGTCAGACTGCCAATACAGTCAGTGTCTCTGGTATGTCTGGAAGTTCCCACCCGTCCCATTTTGTCTGCGATGAATAAATCTACTGACCTGCCTTTGTACAAATCATCATCAAGCGTCGTACAAATCATCTTTAAATCAAATCATCTCCCAAGCCAAGCCTACGGATTGCGACAGTGCATTTGGTGTCGTACCAGGTCTCTGAATAACAGACGCATCAGTAAAATATGCTTCAACGTCTTTATTTTCTGTGTTTGCAGTCAGGTCTCATGATTCCAAGCGGCTGTTTATGACTATACTATTCCAGTCTGTCAGGTGTTGATCCAGGAAGGGAAATACAGTGGTACCTTGAGTTACGAGCGCAGTTACATACCAGTTTTCCGAGTTACGAGCCGTCGTTCCGTCGATTTTTTTGTATTGATATGCGATCAAAAATGTGAGTTAGGAGGAGCGAGCTTCAGGTGCCGCTACTGGTGGGCGTGGCCAGCGAAAGCGGCCAGCATCCCGCATCTCACTCCTTCACTTCAAGTGGTTAGCCGAGTGTGGAAGCATCTCTTTTGTGTTTTGTGCTCGCATTTTGTGCTCTTTGTGCAGGTATTTTGCCAATTTTTTTTTTTCGAACCATGGGTCAGAAAAAAGTAAGTGCTGAGAAGAAGAAGCGGATGATGTCATTGACTTAAAGCGCAAAATAATAGAAACACATGAGCGAGGTGTGCGTGTGATGGAACTGGCGAGGCAGTACGAGCGTAGTACTTCTACCATATGTACCATACTGAAGCAGAAGGAGGTGATAAAGGGTACTACGCCAAGGGCATTGAAATCATGTCTACGCTGCGGACCGCCGTCCATGAAAAGATCGAGAATCTGCTGTTGGTTGACGGAGAAGCGGCTCGCAGGAGGTAGCGTGACGGAGGGTATCATCTGCGAGAAGGCAAAAATGATCTACACATTCTCTTTTATTGTGTTTAATTATGTTTTATACAATATTTGTTAATTATAAATACATTTTTCTTATTTAAAAACACGTAAGAGGAAAAAAAAGTTTTATTTTTGGGGGGCTGGAACGAATGAATGGCATTTCAATTAATTTCAATGGAGAAAATTGATTTGCTATTAGAGCAGATTGAATTACGAGCTCTGTCACAGAACAAATTAAACTCCTAAGTCAAAGTACCACTGTACTCTTATCGCTGCTTTGGGCAGGTGATCAATCACATGAGATCAGATATGATATCGCAACAAATTCAACCGTGTCATAGATGTAAACGTCATAAGAAGGAATTTGGAAGTTTGATCACAAAATAACTTTCATTTTGAAAGACTGAATGGATTCATAGTGAAATGATATTGATCTGTAATGGACAGAATGTCTGTTTAATAGGAGTTTAATAACTGATAAAATAGCGCAAGTGACCATGTTATTAATAATAGTGATTCATTGTGTGTGTTAGTCGCTGTGTTTAGCAATTAGCTCTGATTGTGTAGATCTTGTTTCTGTGATGGAGATTGTGTGGGGGGTGAAAACAGCAGTCCCATGCTTCACACGCACACATAAACACACACTCTTCTTGGTGAGATGCTAATTGCCTGTGCCAAAACCTTCTATCCCGATATTGGTCATTTCATATCTCGATAACTGTTACGCTCAGAACAGATGTGAACCCATAAGCACGACACAAAAACAATTTGATAAGAAGTCAAAGTCTACAAGGGTTATAAAATAACAAAAAAAACAGGCAGGGGTCAAAACCAGGAGATCAGTCAGAGAAGGCAAACTTATCCAGCAGGGAAAAGGCAGATCAGGGTCCAGGGAAACGGGCAGAGAATCAGGGTCCAGAGGCAAGGAAGAGAGAATCAGGGTCCAGGGAATCAGGCGGAGGTTTGGACGGAAGGTACAGGAAACAGCTCGTAATGCAGTAAAGGTCAGTGTAATGCAAGAGACAATCTGGCAAAGAACACAGGGAAGTGAACTGGGAGTGACAGCAGAGCACAAGGGGGTGGGATTAAGTGACATGGAGGTCAGTGACACGGCATGAGCAAATGACCAGATATAAATAACATGGGGATGGTAGCTCAGGCGGTAGAGCTGGTGGTGTAGTGATCTAAAGGTTGCTGGTTGGATCCCAGGCTCCTCCTGCTAGCATGCTGTAGTGTCCTTGAGCAAGACAATTAACCCCTAATTGCTCCTGATGGCTGCGTCCGTCGGTGTTTGAACAATTGTAAGTCGCTTTGGATAAAAGCGTCTGCTAAATGAATAAATGTAAATGTAAATGTAAATACTGGGATGTCAGGGAGGATTCATGACTATAACAACTTACGTATATCACAATGTAGCACAGCATTGACTCTAACAACGTCACATATCGCCCTAAAGCAGGTCTGCCTTTGATTTGTGACGTAGTAATAGGTCAAATCGCTCATCCCGAGGATGTTCTAGGACCGGGAATCTCCAGGGATCTCACGGTATGATAATAATGGAGATTCTTTATGATTTGCAATACACCAACTACTGCCATACTTCTATATTGCTATCTATATTGCCATATATTATTCATTTATTTCTCACCTGACTACGTGGGTTTTTTCAGTGTTCTGAAATGTATCCACATCGGTGTGGACACGGCCTCTATCTAATGGCTCGAAACGTAAATAAAAACATGGATTCTTGGCATGGGAGCGTACCGATAGCGTGCTCTGTCAAATGTTTCATCACGTGGAGTGTAAAGCATCAGAACCTCCTCATGTTTGTTTGTTTTGTTTTCATGGAGAACACAACTGAGGGTTCTTAATGCAGTGTTTTCAATCACATGCACACACACACACACACAGGGTTGTGCAGCAGAGGAGGTTTTGTTTCAAAGAACAATTTGTCCGAAATATAACTTCAAAAGACACACACACACACACACACACACACACACACACACACACACACCCTCTTGTGTCTTGGATTTCTGCTTTCATGATATTATTAGGCTTTCTGCAGTTAGCAGCATACCACTAGATCTTATAATAAACAGATAATTTGTATAATTACTTTTATGGTATATCAAACAGCATGATCAGTGTAGGTGTTTTTTGGTCTTGCAACACAACGCCACAGAGGCCTGCAGAGGAATGTCCCCTTGAGCGGTATCTGTTCCTTTACAATCAGACGCCTCCACGCCGGCTCAGACATTTTGGCAGTTCCTCCATGGGCTGCGGACCCAGACGTGGAGCAGCTCTTGGTCCCGTAGCGTGTAGCACCTTTACCCAGCACCGTCCCACGCCAACAACCTGATCATCTCCCTCTGGTGGTCACGTCCTGTTCCACCACGAGGTTTTCCACCAGGTGATCAGATCCGTTGATAAGAGCCTCATTCATCTATGTCAGTTGATCTTATTTCCATTTATTTCCTTTTTTAAACATAAAATCTTTGTAATCGTAAAGTGTTGCATTGATATTGTTCAGCAGATAATCCAGTCTATTGATCTGCTTCTGATCAGGGCGTGTCGTGTGGTGGTTCAGGACAGAAACTGGTTCACCAGACCAGGAAACACCCTGACAGCGTGACACACACACACACACACACACATACACACACACACACACACACACACACACACACACACACACACACACACACACACACATACACAGAGGAACACACACATTAACACACACACACACACACACACACACACACACACACACACACACACACACACACACACACACACACACATACACAGAGGAACACACACAGGAATTGGGACTTTTATTACAAATAAAATGTAAACACATTTATACACACCCATATATGGGGTGGGGGGCAGTGGCTCAGGAATGGGAAGGTTGCTGGTTTGAACCCTGGCTCCCCCTGTAGCATGCTGTAGTGTCCTTGAGCAAGACACTGCACCCCTACCTGCTCCCTGTGCGGCGCTCCGTGGCAGCTACTGCTCCGACATCCGTCAGTTTCCCCTAGAGGTTTAATAATAAAAAACAAAACAAAAACGGAAACCAACTGCAGTTCTGACCCCGCCCTTCAGAACAGGTGACGTAGGCGCTGACGGAACGCGAGGCTACAAACAGCCTAAAGGCATTTTAATAAATGGACTTAAAAATGTTTTCCTTTTACAAGTTATTTTTTATTGTGGTACATCCTAATAATACACTAAAGCTTTACACAGGTCCATCAGTGTGATCCAGGATTGAGTTCACACAACGTGTGTGCAGTGTTACAGGAGAATGTCCCACACCATGTTGGAGTTCTGCACCAGCAGCGACTGGGGACAAGCGATAGCACTAGCTGTAGCCTGGATGCTGCTGCAGTCACTTTGCCCAAGCTGCAAGGTCAGAGAGAGAGAGAGAGAGAGAGAGAGAGAGAGAGAGAGAGAGAGAGAGAGAGAGAGAGAGAGAGAGAGAGAGAGAGAGAGAGAGAGAGAGAGAGAGAGAGAGAGAGAGAGAGAGAGAGAGAGAGAGAGAGAGAGAGAGAGAGAGAGAGAGAGAGAGAGAGACAATGAGAAGGTAGAGTTGAAAGAGAAATGGGGAGAGATAAGAGTTAGAACGAAAGAGAAAGGATAGAGACAGAAAGAGGGAGGTGTTGTCTGCTTCACCTTCACCTCCATCAAGATGGACTCAGACAACAGCCAGTCTGGTACCGTGCACCTTTCTATTTGTGTGTGTGTGTGTGTGTGTGTGTGTGTGTGTGTGTGTGTGTGTGTGTGTGTGTGTGTGTGTGTGTGTGTGTGTGTGTGTGTGTGTGTGTGTGTGTGTGTGTGTGTGTGTGTGTGTGTGTGCGTGCGTGCATCAGGTTATTGAGGGATCAGGTTGTTGAAGGACCCCGCCCCCTCGTCTCTATCGTCCAGTCAGCTGCCTGAGTGTGTCATTGACAGGTCTACTGACCAGCAGGAAGATGGAGGTCTGGCTGTAGGTCACTCAGGTCGTTCAGTCTAAAAACGCTGGTGGTCCTAGTGCCGGTGAAATGCAGCTACACTGAACTACACTTTCCACAATGCAGTTCACCTCAACTATGACATCAGAATGTTGCAGTCTGAGAGCGTCCTGTTTTACTGGAAGCGGAGAGGTCCGGTGGAGGTCAAAAGGTCCGGTGGAGGTCCAGAGTGGTCTGGTAGAGGGCCGTTGGAGGTCCAGAGAGGTCGGGTGGATGTCCAGAGAGGTCAGGTGGAGGTCCGGTAGAGGTCCAGAAAGGTCCGGAAGAGGTCCAGAGAGGTTGGGTGGAGGTCAAGAGAGGTCCGGTAGAGGTCTGATGGAGGTTGGGTGGAGCTCTGAGCTCTGTGTGTGTGGTTCAGATCTGATGCTGCAGGTTTCTTTCTGGTTGGAAGAACTCGCTTCTCAGATGATTTTGAAATATTTGATCACTTTCTGATCAATGTGATGAGAAGCAGAGTCTGCTCTTTATAACCCTATAAAACTATATATATATATATATATATATATACATACACACACACAGTATATTCTCTGTAGTATTCTGTCTTCTATGTAGTACTACCCGAGTACGCACGCTGAGCTAGTACAATACACTATTGATTGAGGGTCACTTGTTGAATCTAATAATTGATGAATCAATTGACAGAATAATGACATTTTGGTAACTGAATAATCTATTTGATTTATCATAAACTGATTTGATATGAAGGGTGAATTCATTCATTCTTCATGAAAACTGATATTTTGAACTTCTCGATGAACATACTTAGTAACTCTTAAAATCATCAACCGATTAATTTATTATGTAAATAAGGCAAGTTTATTTATACAGCACATTTTGAACAGCAGAGCGATTCCAAGTACATAAGACATAAAAGTAAAACCAAATGACAAATGAAAGGTCAAAGCAATGTGCAGCTGATTTTTCAAGAATATGAACATGTGGAGCAGGAAGCATTGGAGCCTGAGATCTGGAAGGTGCTTTTCTACCACATGTTTCGTCCGACTTGCAGCAGGTTGGTTCCTCGTGGTGTCTCCATACGGAGCAGACAGACGTTTGTTTGCATGTAAACTCCAGTGGCGGAGCGTAAACAAAGCCATATGCGGCGTGCCTCCACCCCCGCGGTCAGTTGGGCAACTTCCTGATTGCCACAGTCTGTCCTCAAAGTGACACATGTACAATCAAACATCTCCAGACCTGAAAGGAAGAGGAACCAGCCTGGAGGGCTGAAGCAACTGGGAGGTTAAATGTTAGAAAACCAGCTTCAGGCTCAAGGAGCTGCTGGAGTAGGGATACTCCCAGTGTGTCCACAAGTAGCAGACTGGTTGTACTGGACAACTCCTCGTGTCCACCAGTAGTAGACTGCTTGTGGGAGTTACAGTAGGAAATAGGGATTCCCACTTCTGTCTATTTCTTAATTTGAACTGAGTGAGTTTCTTTGTGAAACTGAGAAGGTTTCAACTCTCTTCAAATTGCGTTTCAGGTATTTACCATGAGATACACTGTGGAATGCAAAACCAGCCAAAGCGTGTTTGAAATGAGGGAACTACATCAGTGATGTCACTTTCTGTGACAGAGCGATGGAGCGCACAGGATCCTCCTTCGGGTCTCCTCTGGGTTGTTTCATCCCTGATGATCTGATCTCTGATCACCCCCTGGAGCCCAGGCATCGGGGACTGCTGCCATCTCGTTTGGCTGTTTTTTATCAAGGTACGGCATCGGGGCTGAGTGTTGACGGTCATATGTAGAACACTCCGTGTTTACGACAAGTCACAGCAAAAATATAAAAAGAAATCCGAGTCAACAAAGAGAACAAAGGAGATAACTCTGGGTTTGAACCAGGATGGATAAGCTGAGGAGGGTGAAGGTGGATCATCCTGATGTGTCCCACAACTCTTTCAACTTGCAAACTTTCAACATTTTAAAGAAAATATATATTTTAAATCGGAGGGTCTCCTACTGGTGCCTTGCTATCACTGCGGTGATAGTTGAGGTAGCAGACAGCATTTTGTGGCCACACAACAGCAACCAGTGGAAGTTTAGAGCATCACTCTATATCTCCAGTCCTTCTGCTGAAAGCCATTCAAACGGATCCAGAGCGAGGAGAATGAAACTAGATTTGTGGTCGTTCTCCCCCTGAGGTCTCTGCCTGGAACTTTCCTGGAGTCTGAGGCTTCGATCACCTCTTCTGGAGTACTGAGGTTGTGAGACTTAAAAAACCCAGGGTTGCAGCACATCTTCCATCGTGGTGTTTGTTCTGTCCTCGTGTTTTTCTCTTAGCCTGGTCCTCCACACGAAGCTCTTATCTTTACACTTAATCACAGCTGTCTGACAAGGTGCACATTATAGTTTTTCCAGTGTCTTCCCCTTGAGTCACATGCATTTTGTCTGATAATTGTGCAGTTAGATTCAGTCAAATGTCCTGGTCTTGCCGCACTCCATGTTGTTTGAGTCCAATTTGATCAAAACTGAGCTGTCAGTGCCTTGGAGTAAAACCTACTTTGGGTCTGAATTTGACCACTGACCTGCTCAGCCATAGCAGGGCCACTTCCTGTGGTTTCCATAGAGCCTCTGAGGAAGGCTCTGATTGGATGAACGCTGTAATTGGTTCCTGTCCTTGGATTTGAAATGGTAAAAGCATGGCTGGTAGCCTCAGACACACGTCATTGTCATTGAGCTGTCATTGAGCATCCCATTTCCTCGGGGAATTGGCCACGCTCCTTCCCAGAGGTTCCACTTCCTCCCCGGAGGTTCCGCTTCCTTCCCGGAGGTTCCGCTTCCTCCCCGGAGGTTCCGCCTTCTCCCCGGAGGTTCCGCCTCCTCCCCGGAGGTTCCGCCTCCTCCCCGGAGGTTCCGCCGCCTCCCCGGAGGTTCCGCCGCCTCCCCGGAGGTTCCGCCGCTTCCCCGGAGGTTCCGCTGACTCCCCGGAGGTTCGGCTGCCTCCCCGGAAGTTTGGCCGCCTCCCTGGAGGTTCCGCTGACTCCCTGGAGGTTTGGCCGCCTCCCCGGAGGTTTGGCGGACTCCCCGGAGGTTCCGCTGACTCCCCGGAATTTCAGCTGATTCCCTGGAAGTTCTGCTCACTCCCCAGAGGTTTTGCAGGTCGTCCAAGGTACTGGAAACAGATTTATTATGCACATTTAAAGTGTTGAAGCAAATGAATTTCTCTTAATTTCACCTTCATGAAGTGAAGAGAAAGAATCTCACACAGCATTGGAGCCTGAGATCTCCTGGAAGGTGGTTTTCTACGACCTGTTTCGAAGGAGGAGGAATCCCCTTTTCAGGAATCCTTTTCAAGATGACCGGGCGGCAGTGGATGCCGGGAGGGCGACATTAATAACATAATATGACAGATCATATTCACCAGATCAAGTTTATTTATATAGCTCTTAATCACAGTACCGCCTCAAAGCTTCACAGACCCAAATTTCACAGAGAAATCAACAGCGTCCCCAAGTCTGAACCCAATCCGGGCAAGGAAAAACTCCCAGAAAACCCTTTGTGGGGTGGGGAGGGGGAACCTTGAGAAGGGGCCACAAAGAGGGAGATCCCCTTCCAGGACAACAAGGCTATAATGGATGCCAAGTTGGCGACAATAATAATAATGTAATATGACAAATCATAGGATATTGTATTTCTATGCTATGCAACATTAAAGCTAGACAGTATGAGAGTCTATTTGCTGGTGCAGAGCTGTAGGTAGACGCCTCCAGGAGTGTGGTCCTCATCAGGTCCGATCCAGTTAGCTCACAGCTGCCTGTCAAATACCAGTGCTAAGGGGTGGAGGCAGGATGAGAGGCAAGCTAACAGAATGGGTGTGGTTCACCAAATGCAAGAATATAAAAATGAGTCTGAAGCTCTGATTCCCGCAGGTATGGCGTTCCAGAGTACTGGGGCGTTCCAGAGTACTGGGGCGTTCTAGAGTACGGGGCGTTCTAGAGTACGGGGCGTTCCAGCGTACTGGGGCGTCCTAGAGTACTGGGGCGTTCTAGAGTACTGGGCGTTCTAGAGTACTGGGCGTTCTCGAGTACTGTGCGTTCTAGAGTACTGGTCGTTCCAGAGTACTGGGGCCCAGAGTGAGAATGCTCTGGAGCCTGCAGACTCCTTTTTAACCCTCAGAATGGCTAAAGAACGCCCGCATGTTGTGAGCGTAAGGCTCCAGGTGGTACATAAGGTACTATGACGTGATGAAGCTCTTCTGACCCCTCGTCCCTCCGCTTGTTTGCTTCCCCGTCGGCCTCATTCTGGTGGAAACTTGGTGAAACTTTTGTTTCAGTGGAAATGTAGGAAGAACAATCCAAGTACCAAATCCACAGCATCTGAGTTTATCTCCAGGGCAGGGAGTTAAAAGCCCAGGTTTCTAGGTGGTTTTACCTCTGAATGAACTCTGATAACAATCTCCCTCCCTCCCTCCTATATCCACATTACTGATGCAAACCCAATCCTGTGTAATAAAACCATTAGAGTCCTTCCCAGCGATCCAGAGTACCTCATGATGTCCTTGTCCCTCTCTTTCCTTTCCTTCTGTCTGGACACGTGATCCCAGAGCGTTTCCACCTCCTCTCTTTGTGCCACCCCCATGAATATTTAAATACCCCACCCACCCCCACCCCACCCCCACTGCAGTAAGATCATAACTCTGTTCAAACTGCAGCCGTTTGTCACTGGAAATGTTTGAGGAAACGCTGCGACGCTGCAAGATGAATGTGCTGCAACGGGAATGTCATCAGATGTCCTCTGTCCTCCTGAAAGCACAAAGCAGGGAAATTAAGGGATAGAAAACATCCGGCTGGTGAAGCTCGTTGGCGGTCCACAGTTTGAAATGCGAGCGCCACTTTTGAAATAAGTGGGAAGATAACTGCTGATGTACAGTCTGAGAGTTTTGAGTGATTATTTACAGCGCTGTGTGTACGTTGGAGTGGAGTGTTTTTGCATCGCGGCCGGACGGTTTGAGCAGAGCGGTGGTGGAGAGACAACGACTGAATGTAAAGAAGCTTGTGGAAGGAAGACTGACAGCTCACACACACACACACACACACACACACACACACACACACACACACACACGTACACATGGATGTACACACACATGGACACTAACAGTGCTGTGTTAGCTCCTTGCATTGCTGCCTATGGGGTGAGCTAGCCTAGCTCCTGTGAAATGAGGGAAATATGCATCTTGGGTCTTTGTGAGTAAAGCTGTAAGACATTTAAACTGTCCATATCCAGTCTCCTCATATCTCTGTTGTTGCAGCCTGTCAGCGTGAACTATGGATGCTGGCAGATTACAGAGCCCTGATACTGATTGTATAGATGCAGAGAAGGTGCCGTGTGGTTGTTTATTTACTGTTCCTGTTACTCTGTTTCCTTTGTCAAAACTCAAAAATCTAGAAACTTTTCTCTGTATAATTTCAGACGTTTGCCGTTGCTTTAAAGCCAAGGCAGCGGCTCAATGCACGTCAGGACATTGGATGGGATTGTTAGTCTAATCCAGAGACGGCTCGTCAGTATGGAAACCGAAGCTTTCGCCGTGGCTTGCTGTAGTAAAACGGGTTCAAACTGGGTCAAACCGAGACCACGGAGAGGACGAAGCTGTGGAGTTAGTTGCAGCGTCCGTCCAGTCTGCCCGGTGGCTCCGGCGGGGCAAGCGGGCTCCTCGTCTGTTTTTATTTATTAGATTTGCCCTTCAAGGATCAAACTCCTTTTTATGATTCCAGCACCGGGGAGACTTTTGACAATATCCGTCTCTGAAAGTACGATCACGAACAGCGCCGGATCGTATTTACTGAAACATTCAAGCTCTAGTGGCACTGACCCTGAACATCTCAGAGACAGGGATTCCATATTGAATATAGAGGCTTGTGGAGGATCACCGCTTTCAGGATCTTTAAGCTTATAATAATAATAATAATAATAATAATATTAATATTAATAATAATAATAATCCTTAAAGCCAAATGATGGAGAATCTCACTGTTAATCTGGTGAGATTTCCAGTGGAGTTGGTCTGGATGAAGGACTGAAGCAGAAGTACCGCTGACGCTCACTTACGTGCTCGTCTTGGCTGGAGTTATGGTGTAGACGCAAAGCCTTTTCAACTGGTTCTCATGGTGCCGCCGAGCTAATGCTACAGGCCAGCGTCAGCGGAATAATGGGAGAAGTGTATGTAACACCCGGAGCTTCCCTGCACCACCCACTCCGACCGCAGGTGGAAACAGATGTTGCCTTTTTAAAATGTTGTGGCGTTATAACACATTTCTACCTCTAATACTGCGACACTGCATCTAGAGCACAGGAGCATGATGGGAAAAGCCTGTGAATCCAGCTGCTTCCTGGACAGAGGCGTGAGAAGGTGCTTCTGACTTTCATCTGCTTGTCAAAGCACAGCATTGATCCAGGGCCGGGGGGGGGGGCTCTTTAATCTTGTAGATTACACATTCATTGATGGTCTGAGTGCAGATTAAAGCTGTGTCTGTGTGTGTGTGTGTGTGTGTGTGTGTGTGTGTGTGTGTGTGTGTGTGTGTGTGTGTGTGTGTGTGTGTGTGTGTGTGTGTGTGTGTGTGTGTGTGTGTGTGTGTGTGTGTGTGTGTGCGCTCTGACTTGGCAGGAAGGTGGTTATGGTATAAACGTCAATTTTCTTGCAACTGAATGGTTCCATAAAGTCTACTCGTTTAATTCATGTTAGTGTGTTTTTTTGAAGTAAAACGATCTATAACTTGTTGTTTAGTTGTAGTTCTCAGAAGTTAATCAGACTTGGCTCCTTTTCATAGAGGAACTTTGGAAATATTGCAGATGTTCTGACAGACAGATTTTAGGATGTAGTTTGCCTCATGATGCTTCGTACAACTGCTCTCATCTCTTTTTCCAAACCATACTACTGGGTCATTGTCCCTTGGAAGAAATTGTCCTTGGAAACATTTCCCTAACAGCCATCTACCTGCAACACAAGGCTTAAATATCAGATCATTATTTAACGCAAACCTCTATACTCAACGTAACCATATGAATGTGCTTTTATGAGACAAGTTGTCTGGAAAGTAATCCTCCAAAGATGATCATCTTGACATTTTTCAAGGTTTGAAGTATTTTAATCCGTTAAAACAGGACTTGCTGTCATAGTTCTTATGAAGCTGCTGACCCTCCGGGAACAGGAAGCTGTGGAGTTCCTCTCACTCTGTCAGTGCTGTCACTTCTGCCTCTCACTTCCAGCGACAGACATGTCGAGAGCAGACCTCCAGGAGGGCCCTGGGGTCCTAGAGGCTCCTGCCTTCATTTCAGTTCTTATCTTGTGGTCACCGCTGCGGAACTCTGAGGTTTTCTATAAATCATGTAGGGCCAGGAGAGGTCCCCACCTAGGACTCTCAGTGGGTGAGGAGTTGTCACCTTGTTCCATGAGCCCGACGCCCCTTAACATTACTGCCTCCTACAGGTGCTGACGCCATTATTCACAGCAACCTGGAATCTGTGAAAATGTAGTGTGATGAAACGCAGAGCTATGTACTGGCATTACAGAAGATCGATAGAAACGAGGTCAGAGCAACAACGGAGCCAGCCGAGCCAGCTCACCAAACACACATTTCATTCAAAAAGGAAAGGTGAAAGCCGAGACCATGATCCGACAGAAACATTGAGTTGCTCCGGTTTGCTACCAAGTCATTGACTCTCAAAAGAATGAGCCCTTCATTTTGGCTCATCCTACCATGTTATTAATTATGGCTATTAAAGGGTCAAAGCACAATTCCTCATTAAAATTCCACTTGACATCATTCGCAGGGAGAGCCAGGTTTCTTTATTCTCTCCATTGGATCATGGTAACCTGAGCCCGGGTGGACGGCCCCGTTCAAGGCCCCGTTCAAGGCCCCGGCGGCGTCTCTTGTCCCCGTCAGACTGGGGGGTAACCCCAGCCGCTGACAGCATCAATGGCCTGGCCGGCAGCCGATTGGCGGAGCTCTGTTTCTGTTGACAACCCGAAGCTTCTAGAAGAACCGGTGTCGGGAAGAAACGGGTTAAGAGGCGGAGTTGGAGGCTTTGGCTGGAAATGCTCTTGTAACCTGTAGGATGCTGCTGTCAACGGAATCAGCCTCAGGAATAAGCTTGGTTTCTGGCTTCTATCAAAGGACTTTGGAGTGCTCTGGACAACTGGGGAGTAACCTTTGAGCATCTTAGTCTGCCGGTTTGGAAACAAATATCAGCAACAATAACATCAAAACAACAAAGGTTCCACTTCCCCAAAGACAGGAAGTTCTCTCGAAAGACGTCTGACGCCAGGAGGCACTGCTAAACTGAGTTGTGAGGAGCGTCGTGTCCTTCAGATCCAGAGAGGTCATGGCATCCTGCTGCTCGGACCTGAAGAGGAGCCTCCTCCGCCGCTACCGACAGGTTCCACGTGGAGAGGCTGTTGGAGCCTTCGGCTACAGCCAGACCACCACCAGCACCATCAGCTCTGGTAGGTCACATGGAGAAGCTGAGGTTAATCAGACTGAGGCTGCCTGGCCTCTGTCCGTCCAGGCCATAACAAGCTCAGTATGGTTCAGGGTCTTCCTGTGGGATCCATCTTACTGGCAGAAAATGGCCTCCTGTGGTGATGTGCGATTCTGTTTCTTGAAGCTTGATCAGAGGAGATTTAGGTGTTTTTGAAAATGGGGTGTTTTGGTCTGATCTTTCTCTTTAAATCACCACGTTGTTAAATGTCTTCATCAGTCTTGCACCTGGTCCAGCAGAGGCAGGAATCCATGGATCCTGTTGTTGAGCATGAACTGTTTTGGGAGTGATGTATCGGTGTTGTATGATCAATGTTTGACTTCCTCGAAGCGAGAAATTTGGAGATGTAAAAATAGTTTTCACAAGAAAACATGAACTGAAATGTCAGTGTGCAGTAACAATCAAAACATCTCCATGTTTATCGTGAACAATTATAGTGACCAATAATAATAATAATTCAAGCTCCAGTGTCTGGAGTTATGTTTTTTTTTTCTATGTTCAACTCATGTGGATTTGAAATCTACATATCTTCATTATTCAACCCCTGTTGGATCTATTATGAATGTGAATTTTCTGTCCATAAATAAACTCCATTATCTGTGTGACAGTGGAATCAAACCACAGCAGCTGTGGCAGCGGTCGGTCCAGTTGGTGCTGCACAGCCTCTAAATGACCTCAGTGGAGGTGGATCGATCAGGGCCTTGGGCGGCTTAATGGCCTCCTCCGTGCACGTTGTGTACAGTCAGCGCTCCGCCTTACACCTCCGCCCCATGTGTGATTATGCAGCTGGAAGATCTATGGGCGGCCTTTTAACGGATCCACGGCTCCTGTGGCTGTGTGGTAGCGCTGCAGCTCCTGGGCTCCATCCATCATCTCCGCTACTCATTATCCGCCCCGTCGCCCCACGTGCAAGCCGCCAGGCCGGGGGCTGCCACGCCCTTATCTAAAGAGTTGCACGGTGGATCAGTCCCAGGGGACATGCTGCCCTGCTCAAGGACACTGTGGCCCTTCAGGTTAAACAAACCTTTCCAGGCATTGAATGTCTTTTTGGTTCCCTGCGAGGGGGTTGCTATGCAGTCCTTCTGCTAGTCTTGGAAAACGTTTCCTTGCTTTTCAATATTTATTCAGTATGTTTGGATGGATGATGTACAGGAATGAAGTCTCAGTGTTGCCCTCTGCTGGCCGGTTGCATCCTGTGACATGTAGGGTTGGGTACTGAAACCCTTTAAGATCGCTATCTCCTGGACCCAATCGCAAGGCAGATTTCGGTGCCTGTTAAAAATGTGCCCTCTGGTGCTCTGAAATGGACATTACGGGCAACAAAGGCATCGCCACATGTGCCATCACTAGTTAGCATGACACTTGCTCTGATAGCAGGTAGCCTGCCGTTAGCTAGTAAAGAAAAAATGTTTTATTTACGTGCGACATGCATAATAAGCTTGCGGAAATGAAATGTTGCCATTCCTTACTCACCCCCAAGTCAGTCTAAACATATTCCGTGTTTGTGACCTCACACATGGAGTTGGCTCGCCGCTCCAGAGCAACGGGTCCGAATCGTGTCCCTTTTATTTTAGTCCCAAAAGTTAAAAAAGTGTATGAAATGTCTGTGAGGGACATGCAGTGTTGAATGCAACTTCCACACGGAGTGATTTCCTTCCAGAGAGACACCAGGGACCTGACAGGAAGTAGACAGGGACCTGACAGGAAGTAGACAGGGACCTGACAGGAAGTAGACAGACACCTTCAAAATTTTAGGAGTAAGTCACTACCGCATCTGTCTTGGAATGTTTTTTCTAAAGACAGACATTACAGTTATTTTAAATAGTCATGTTTAATTTATATATACAGTAGCGCAAAAAAGTATTTAGTCAGCCACCAATTGTGCAAGTTCTCCCACTTAAAAAGATGAGAGAGGCCTGTTGTTTTCATCATAGGTTCACCTCAACTATGAGACAAAATGAGAAAAAAAAAATCCAGAAAATCACATTGTCTCATTTTTAAATAATTTATTTGCAAATTATGGTGCAAAATAAGTATTTGGTCAATAACAAAAGTTCATCTCAATACTTTGTTTTATACCCTTTGTTTGCAATGACAGAGGTCAAACGTTTTCTGTAAGTCTTCACAAGGTTTTCACACACTGTTGCTGGTATTTTGGCCCATTCCTCCATGCAGATCTCCTCTAGAGCAGTGATGTTTTGGGGCTGATGCTGGGTAACACGGACTTTCAACTCCCTCCAAAGATTTTCTATGGGGTTGAGATCTGGAGACTAGCTTGGCCACTCCAGGACCTTGAAATGCTTCTTACGAAGCCACTCTTTCGTTGCCCGGGCGATGTGTTTGGGATCATTGTCATGCTGAAAGACCCAGCCACGTTTCATCTTCAATGCCCTTGCTGATGGAAGAAGGTTTTCACTCAAAATCTCACGATACATGGCCCCATTCATTCTTTCCTTTACACGGATCAGTCGTCCTGGTCCCTTTGCAGAAAAACAGCCCCAAAGCATGATGTCTCCACCCCCATGCTTCACAGTAGGTATGGTGTTCTTTGGATGCAACTCAGCTTTCTTTCTCCTCCATATGACATTCTCCCAATCCTCTTCTGGATCCTCCAAATGCTCTCTAGCAAACTTCAGACGGGCCTGGACATGTAATGGCTTAAGCAGGGGGACACGTCTGGCACTGCAGGATTTGAGTCCCTGGCGGCGTAGTGTGTTACTGATGGTAGCCTTTGTTGCTTTGGTCCCAGTTCTCTGCAGGTCATTCACTAGGTCCCCCCATGTGGTTCTGGGATGTTTTCTCACCGTTCTTGTGATGATTTTGACCCCACGGGGTGAGATCTTGCGTGGAGCCCCAGATCGAGGGAGATTATCAGTGGTCTTGTATGTCTTTCATTTTCTAATTGCTCCCACAGTTGATTTCTTCACAACAAGCTGCTTACCTATTGCAGATTCAGTCTTCCCAGCCTGGTGCAGGTCTACAATTTTGTTTCTGGTGTCCTTTGACAGCTCTTTGGTCTTGGCCCTAGTGGAGTTTGGAGTGTGACTGTTTGAGGTTGTGGACAGGTGTCTTTTATACTGATAACGAGTTCAAACAGGAGTCATTAATACAGGTAAGGAGTGGAGAACAGAGGAACTTCTTAAAGAAAGCCAGAAATCTTGCTTGTTTGTAGGTGACCAAATACTTATTTTACAGAGGAATTTACCAATTAATGCATTAAAAATCCTACAATGTGATTTCCTGGATTCTTTCCCCCCATTCTGTCTCTCATAGTCGAAGTGTACCTATGATGAAAATTACAGGCCTCTCTCATCTTTTTAAGTGGGAGAACTTGCACAATTGGTGGCTGACTAAATACTTTTTTGCCCCACTGTATATATATATATATATATATATACTCAATTATTTAAGTTGTTTTCCCCAAGATATATATCTTTTTTAAGAGAGGTTTTTGTTACGTTTAGAAGAAAATGTTTTAAATGGATCAAGGGAAATCAAGCGTTATTTTCTTATGGTTATAATGTCTAATTTAAATGAATGTTCTGTTTAATTGGTTGGGTATTCATCTGCAATTTGTTTGATAAGTTTTAAATTCATTTATTTTCTTTAGTCGCTGTGCATAGGTATTCAATATTTGGGGTCTGTGTTAGCAGAGTACCTATAAAAGTAGCTGAGAATATCGGTTCAGGCACCGCACCAGAAAAAACCCAATGATACCCAACCTGAGTTACATGTCAGTCGACCGGACCTGGCACCAACCTGCAACATGCACCTGTTGCTCTTTGGACCAACAGGTGCATCCTTCACGTGGAAGCAGAACTTGGTGTTTTGTCATAAAATAATCTTTCATCTTCACGTTTTGTCTCTGCTTCAAGACGCTGGTGCTGAAATTTCCAACATGTCCGTCTCTACAATCGCTCCTCCACCACTGGGTGAATCAGACAGTCAGACCCAGTTTTCTCTCTTCCTCTCCCACACACACATAAAGCCACCACCTTTCTGCCTGACTGCAGCTCAGCCTCCACCCACGCCTCCATCACGGGTGGTGCTGAGCCTCAGACACAGAACTGAGGATGGAAATAGATTGCTGTCATTTGGCCCATTTTTACACACACACACACACACACACACACACACACACACACACACACACACACACACACACACACACACACACACACACACACACACACACACACACACACAGCAGAGCTTAATGGTGGCCTGTTGGGTATGTACTGTATGTGTGTGTGTGTGTGTGTCTTCATTAATGCTCCTCATTAGATAATATGTGTAAGCTGTGGTTGGAGTTGACGGTGTAGCGGTCGTGAAGCTCCCAGGGACCTTCTCAAGGTGTCCTTCAAACCAGGTGTCTCAAGGTTCCAAGGAGACGTGCACCCAAGGCGTTGTATCTTCCAGCTTCAGTCTTGTGTCTGTGGAGGACGTATGTGTTTCCCAGCATGCTCTCTGCTCGCTGCCTGTTTCACTCCACCATGGTGTGGACTGGAGGGACGATGGCGTCCATTACTGTCATCCTCACTGAAACATCCAGAAGTACACTGGAACATCCAGAAGTACACTGGAACATCCAGAAGTACACTGATTAGTTGATCTTCTCTGCTTCCTTCACTGCGTCTATGATGAAAAACCTTCTAACTGTGGGACTGATGTTACTGGCTCTTACGGACGGATGGATGGGTGGGTGGATGAGTGGATGGATAAGTGGGTGGGTGGGTGGATGAGTGGATGGATAAGTGGGTGGATGAGTGGATGGATGAGTGGATGGATAAGTGGGTGGATGGGTGGGTGGAGGATGTATACTAGTGACAAATGGACTCTGGATGGCTGATCCTCCAGGAAGTGACTGAGCATTGTCTTGTAGGAGTCTGTGGCTGCTGTGGACCCCTGAGGCCCCGATACAAACGTCTGGTGGACAACATCTTCCCAGAAGACCCCAAAGTAAGTGAATGGGTGGAGGGATAGAGGGATGGGTGGGTGAATGGAAGGATGGGTGGAGGGATAGAGGGATGGGTGGGTGAATGGAAGGATGGGTGGAGGGATAGAGGGATGGGTGAGGGGGTCTTCTCAGAAGGTATTTTAACTAGTTATTGTTGGCATGCTCGGTGTGTATTCAGCTGTTAGCAGTTAGCTGTTAGCAGTTAGCTGTTAGCTGTTAGCTGTTCCTCTGCTTCTGAGAGGCAGATCATTGGACGGCCATCTTGCCATCTTGCTTTAATAATGAGAGCAGACGGACACAGCGTCTCACAGCTGGACCCCTGTTAATGCCAAAGCCAAATGTATGTACGTATGAGCCCTTCCCCTCCACCTCCACCTCCACCCTCCACCCTCCAGCCTCCAGCCCCACCCGCCTCCAGCCTCCAGCCCCACCCGCCCATCCCAGGGGAGCTCGGGACCCGGGACGCCCAAACCATGATCAGCCGCTCCGGTCCACTATCAAGGGAGAGCTCCCCCTCCCGCTTTGGGTGTTAACTGTAGTATTTCCTCATTGTACCGTCAGTTTAGGGTGTAAAGGATCCCGCTGACTCATCAAGTTCTACATTTTTTACCACTTTAACCCTTTCACTTTAACACTTATGTGTGAAATGTTCTGGACGTTGTGAAATGAAAAAGATTGAACTGTTTGAATGCAACACGCTGAAGAAAAGCACCTGACTGCATCAGTGTGAGGGTGAAACCCTCACCCTAGAAAGAACATGACAACATGACAACATGAAACATGACAACATGACAACATGAAACATGACAACATGAAACACGACAACATGAAACACGACAACACGACAACATGACAACATGAAACACGACAACATGAAACACTACAACACTACAACATGACAACAGGACAACATGAAACATGAAACACTACAACACGACAACATGACAACATGACAACAGGACAACACGACAGCATGACAACATGACAACACGACAACATGACAACACGACAACATGAAACACGACAACATGACAACACAACAGCATGACAACACGACAACATGAAACATGAAACATGAAACACGACAACAGGACAACATGAAACATGACAACATGAAACATGACAACATGAAACATGACAACACGAAAACAGGACAACAGGACAACAGGAAACATGACAACATGACAACACGACAACAGGAAAACATGACAACAGGACAACATGACAACAGGACATGACAACAGGACAACATGACAACAGGACAACACGACAACAGGACAACAGGACAACAGGAAACATGACAACACGACAACAGGACAACATGAAACACGACAACAAGAAAACATGACAACAGGACAAGACGACAACACGACAACATGACAACAGGACAACACGAAAACAGGACAAATTGACAACATGACAACATGACAACACGACAACATGACAACACGACAACATGAAACACTACAACAGGACAACATGACAACACGACAATATGAAACACTACAACAGGACAACATGACAACCGGACAACATGACAACATGACAACACGAAAACAGGACAACAGGAAACATGACAACACGACAACAGGACAACATGACAACAGGACAACAGGACAACACGACGACACGACGACACGACAACATGACAACAGGACAACAGGACAACAGGACAACACGAAAACACTAAAACACGACAACAGGAGAGCAGGACAACACGAAAACACGACAACGACAACAGGACAACATGACAACAGGCCAACATGACAACAGGCCAACATGAAAACACGACAACATGACAACAGGACAACATGAAACATGACAACAGGACATGACAACAGGACAACATGAAACAGGACAACATGAAACAGGACAACATGAAACAGGACAACACGACAACAGGACAACATGAAAACACAACAACAGGACAACACGACAACATGAAACACTACAACACGACAACATGACAACATGAAACACGACATGACAACAGGACAACATGACAACATGACAACACGACAACAGGACAACATGACAACACGACAACACGACAACAGGACAACACGACAACACGACAACATGACAACATGAAACAGGACAACACGACAACAGGACCACAGGACGACAGTACAACAGGACCACATGACAACAGGACAACAGGAGACCTTCAGTCCAGTTGGTATTTGTAATCTCGCCGCCGCTCGGTGCTTCTTCTGGCCCGCTCTGCTCCTGCAGGATGGGCTCAGTAAGTCCGACATGGAGAAACTCACCTTCTACGCTGTGTCGGCGCCGGAGAAGCTGGACCGCATCGGAGCCTACCTGGCCGAGAGGCTGAGCCGCGACGTGGTCCGCCACCGCTACGGGTCCGTCCAACACCGCCTTGCAGCACCGCAGTACACAGTACCACAGTACTAACATGGTACCACAGTACTAACACAGTACCACAACACTGCCATAGCATCACAGTACTAACATAGTACCACAACACTGCCATAGCATCACAGTACTAACATAGCATCACAGTACTAACATAGTACCACAGTACAAACACAGAACCACAGCACTGCCATAGCATCACAGTACTAACATGGTACCACAGTACTAACACAGTACCACAACACTGCCATAGCATCACAGTACTAACGCAGTACCACAGTTCTAACATAGTACCACAGTACTAACGCAGTACCACAGTACTGAAATAGTATCACAGAGCTAACACACTACCACAATACTACCATAGTACCACAGTGCTGACATAATACCACAGAACTAACATAGTACCACAGAACTAACATAGTACCACAGTACTAGCACAGTACCAGAGTACTGACACAGTTCTGACATAGTATCACCAAGCTACCACAATACTACCATAGTAACACAGTACTAACACAGTGCCACAGTACTAACACAGAACCACAGTACTGACATAGTATCACAAAGCTAACACGCTAACACAATACTAGGGTACCACAGTACTGACATAGTACCACATAACTAAAATGGTGCCACAGTACTGACATAGTACCACAGAACTGACATAATAACACAGAACTAACAGTGCCACAGTACTGACATAGTCTGACAGTACTGACATAGTACCGCAGAACTAACATAGTACCACAGTACTGACATGGAACCACAGTACTGAATTAGTACCACAGTATATTCAGACACACATGGTACAACAGGACTTCTAGCAGTACTACCATAGTACTAGCATAGTGGTACCACAGTGCATGCTGTAGTTTTGTACCGGAGTGTACCTCTCCTTGTCCTCACTGGTTCTGTCAGTTCCCCAACGCTGGGTTCATTGTGCTGCGATCCAAACGGACCGAACCTCCTGCAACGCAGTGAAGCACATTCAGAAGCAGGAAGCCTCCTGGTTCCAGCTGATGAAACGCAACAGCGACTGAACCCACACAGATAACCACAGAAATCCTGGTGGTTGGGTGTGATTCCTTCCTCTGAAGCTGAAGCCCTGGCAGCGAGGGAGGGCGGCAGGAAGGAGAATGAAAGGATGTGTTCTCTGGTTCTGGCAGTTTCTGGTGCTAAAGTCACGGTCACACCACAAACCACCACGAGCCACAGACCAGAGAAAGACAGAGATCCATGAGTCTTGACCCCAAACCTGCAGATTCTCCTACATCACCACCTCTGAGGGGTGATATTTTAGAGTTCTGGTACAGATTCCACCGGGCTTGTCAGCTGGAGATGGTTGCCACCGCTCCAACGAGGTCCATCTTTTCCTCCTCAGGTACGTGGTGATCGCCATGGAGGCTCTGGACCAGCTGCTGATGGCCTGCCACTCGCAGAGCATCAAGCCCTTCGTGGAGAGCTTCCTGCACATGGTGGCCAAGCTCCTGGAGTCCAGGGAGCCGGACCTGCAAGTCCTGGGAACCAACTCGGTAAGGACCTCCTGTCTCCCGGACCCCGTGGTCTTTCGGTGGTGACGTGCTCAAGAAGGTAACATTGTGATCCGCGGTTTTGTCGTTTCAACTGATGGTATGATGATATATCGTTCTCTACATTAACCATGTAGTTTGTGATGATGCTCAGTTAGATTCTTGAATTTTGAATTCCTAAACGGATAGCGGGGCCGTGTTCTGGTTACGGATATCACCAGAGGTTCGGCTCTCCTTCCCTCCGCTAGTCTTCGGGTCACCTGAATCCGTGGAATGCAGGAAGTGGATGACTTTACAGGCAACTTGAGGATATTTTAATTGATGGCTGTGTGGTCATCGATGTCAGGCAGAAGAAGCAACAAAAAGAACAATGGCTGGGGTCAACTGTCCCAAAGTAGACACTGCATGCGGATGTACTTCCTGTTATCAAGCCGCTTAGTAGAAAACAGGGTCAGAGTTTCAACAAAGTTTTTCACATCTTGGCAAACAGGGCGGGGTTGACACCAGTCAGACCAATCCAGCGCTATTGAACAGCCCTGAGCAAACAGGCAGTTCCGCACCCTCATCGAGTGACTGGTTGAAAATTGGAAGGTGGAATGTACAAGGATTAGCAAAGTCTACAGGCAAATTGCCAAAGATATTACAAGAAGGGACAGTGGAAGTTGACACAGAGAGACTGGAACGGAGAAGGAGACTTCTTGACGGACATAGGAAAAACATCAAGTAATGGAGTAACAGTTATCATGAATAACAAAACAAGAAATACAGTTATGCAACAGGACAACAACAGTCTTAGAATTAGGTGCATAAAAATACAATCAACACCGTTAAACATGAATATAATGTTCATAATATAAGCTCCAACAACCGATCAAGAATTGACTGAAAAATAAACTTTCTATGAACTAACAGAAGCAGTTAAAAGCAAAAAGAACTTTGGTGAAAATGTCATAGTGATGGGAGAACAAAAAGAAGGAAATATTGTAGGACCTTTGGGTTGGATGACAGAAATAAAAGTGGCAAAATGTTGATATCCTTCTGTAAAGAGCAGGAATTGATCATCACAAGGCACCAAATGGAAGATGACAAATCCAATAGACTTGTACTGGGCAGTGAAAGATGCAGAAATTAAAAGTTAGGAATGCAAAAGCGAGACCTGGAGCAGACTGTGGAGCAGACCATAATAGCCCAGTCAGATCGGTAGGAACTCTAAAGTGCCAATAGGAAAAGATGTTTACCTGTGTTTTTGTTTCCATAAGAATGTCACCAACATTTCAGTCAACATGACTGCACAGTAAACAGCAGTCGGTGCACAAGCTCAGCACCCGGCTGAGTTGTATCTACGCTGGAGTCCACGTGGGGTCTCTGCTGCTACATCCACAACTACTCTACTTTTATTTTCACTTATGGAAAATATATCTGAAAATGGCTTTTAACAAATCTGCCGACTAAATGATGTAATGTAGCCGGAATGTTCCTATGTTTCTGGTTGAATAAAAACATGTTATGGAAGGAATAATGCCTCACAATTCACAAATACTTCAAATGCAATAGATACAAATTGGAAAAGATCAATAAATACTACAATCTACAAATCTGTATTAACTGTATCTCTACTCTGCCTCAACTCTACTCGGCTCTGCCTGTACTCTACTATATCTCTTCCTCTGCCTCTACTGCTACCCTGCCTCTACTCTACCTCACCTCTGCCTCAACCCTACCTCTGCCTTTACCTGTACTCGACCTCTACTTTGCTCTGCCTCTACTCTGCCACTACTCTACCTCTACTCTTTTCTACTCTAGCTCCACTCTACCTCTACTCTGTTCTACTCTAGCTCTACTTTACCTCTAATCTAGCTCTGGCCCTACTCTGCCTCTACTTTACCTCTGCCTTTACCTGTACTCTACCTCTACTTTGCTCTACTGCTACTCTGCCGCTACTCTACCTCTAATCTACTCTACCTCTCCTCTGTAGTACCTCTGCTCAGGTAATGACTCACTCATACCTGCTGATAAAGATGTTCTTTTATGTTTCAATGAGACTGTTGATGCTTTTCAACTGTTGTCTTTTGCTTAATATTGAATTTCCTGTTTTATTGGCAGTGAAAATGGCATCTTAATCTGTTCCATTAAACAGTGGAAACCTTGAAATCCGCTCATTAGCATTCTGCTCATTAGCATTCTGCTCTGCAGATGTCACTTGTTTTCCTTCAGAGTGTGAAGGTGAAGACAGGTGAAGTTGATGTGTTTTTATTTGTATTTCTTTTCCTCCTTTATTTATTCCTGTTTTCCATCGCCCATGCTGCTAACAGCAGCAGGAGGTGAAGTCGTGTGTTATTCACATCAGGAGTTTGGAGGTGGTGCGGAGGAAGTTGGTGTTGTTAAGAGGGAGGCGGTTAGATCTGTGTTAATTACTTTCACCTCGTGGCTCAAAGCACAATGCTCGCTTTGACATTTCAGCGTTTCCCTAAAACAGTTCTAAATGTCCACCGCTGGTGTTAGGGTGGAGGTTTATTTTGGAATGGAGGGGAGATACGGTGGGTGGTGTAATTATTGTTTTAATGAGTTCGTTTGAGGTGGGACTCTTCAAGAGAACGTTAAGGACGAAATTACAGCGAAAAGATGGTTTCAGAGCTGAGCATGTGCCTTCAGTGACGATGAAAATGGAGCAACACGGTAGAAAATCACAAAGAATTAAAAATATGAAATAAACCCACTCATATCAAAGACATGCAGAAACACAAACAGACTCTGAATCAAAGTATCGGCAATAAAAGTCAAAACATCAAGCCAATAAAGTCGGTACGTGTCACTAAATGAATGTGCAGCAAAACCTGAATTGTCGCACATTTCTAAAATGTCCAGGAGCAGCCAAATAATTTGAAAAAACCTTCTAGGAGGAAAATTAGAGTTTTCCAGATCGTGTTCCTTTGTTTTTTTTTATTTCTCAACGTATTTTCAAAACTGAGTTTGATTTATAAATAGTAGAAAAATGTTAGACCGTGGAGTTAAATATTCCTGTTAGATGACATAAGGAAACACAGTTCACTTACCGAGACGCTGAACAGCGCTGACAACGCCGATCGATGGTTTCCTTTGCAGCGACCGTCCAGGTGAAGATCATTCCTCCATGTTCCATGGGATTTGGAGTCACAATGTGAAACCGTTTTGATAGAGTTCAACCTTTAAATGGTATGACTTTTACACACACACCTGGATTCATTGTTGTGTAGGGGGCGTATACCAACAGAGAAGCAAAGCTGACGTCACTTCCGTAAACAAAACGAGGATCCTTAGCTTTTACTTGTTTGTGAAACTTTCATCTCTGGGTTGTTATCGATCACGAGAAGCGGGTGGAGGAAGATCTAAATCGTATTGCGGACCTCAATCTGACTTGTGTGATAAATGCAGGTCAGTGTAAGCAGTGTGTACTGGACTTCATTTTCTGCAATGATAGTCAGTTCTCCAACAGCGATGTCCAGAAGGACAGCACTGCTGAACGTGATGATGCTTTATCCCGGACTTGGAGAACATTTCAAACAGTGGATTTCAACCTGAATGTGATGATGAAACTGAATATTTTCAAGAACCACCGGAGGAGACCGACGGTAAGCCTGTTGTTGTTACAACGGAAGAAGTTGATGACATGATGAAGTCCGTTGAGGTTGGTGATGCAGATAATGAACAAGTAGCAATGGACAAGATTCTCAAGTTTACCTGCAAATGCAGCCAGGGGCCAAAAGAAAATGAAAATAGGCCCCGAACAGGCTCTCACAGTGTAGCTGGGGTAGGATTGGGGTTAGCCCACATAATAACTCCAACAACTTTGTATATATATATATATATATATATATATATGTATATATATATATATATATATATATATATATATATATATATATGACACACCAAGGTTGATAAACAAAGACTTATATTATTGACAGACTGTTCATTTTGTTGTGTTGTCCGTACATTTGAACTCCTAAATAATTCCACTTTTATAAAACATGTATATTGTTACTCTTAAATAAAATATTTTTTTTAAACAAAAGATGTTATGGGTTGATGACGCTGTTCAACATTCCCTCAAAACACAAGAACAATGCAGAGATTGCCATTCAGCAGGGTGTCAAGTAGCCATGTGGCTTTTTGGTCCTCCAACTAATTTGCATTCTGGGAGCTGAATGAAGCCAAGTGTGGGGAAAACTTTGAAGGTGATTATCTCAGAAACACAGTTTGCCACACCCTTGTCATTAACAAGTCATAGCTTTAAAAATATTTGCTTGATTCACACAAGTGACACCTTGTTATGAAGCTTTGATTATCCACTTTCAAATGAAAAAAAAAAAAAGTCAAACGGTACCAAAAGTACCTAAAATCTGCGCTGGGTCATAAATGTGTGTGGAGGTTTGGTGGCCACGCTCCGGAGTCTAATCTCAAACTTGGATGAAAGTCACTGATTAAAAATCGTCCTTTCTACGAAGAATGATTTTTCACGGTCAGAGAAGTGCGTTTCTGTTCTGCCACAGTTGGTCCTATGTATCCTCGTCCTTCTCCAGACGCTTCCTAATCCCGCGATGCTGTGCTGCAGAGGAGTCTTCTCAGCTCAGGCTCCTCAGTCAGATAAGAGGAACGTTGTGGTGTATTTTTAGAACGAGTTGTGATGAATCCCAGCAATCTGCCCAGAGTCCGATTAGCCTGTTTGTCTGCCCGTCTCCAGCCAGCCTTTGGTTCATCTTCCTCCATTTTGACGTGTCTTCTCTCGGTCTGTTCAGAACGTACTAGACATTCTGTGGATGAAGAGAAGGCCATGTTGTATCCTGTCTGAGGAAACTAAGTTTCCTACTGTGAACAGAAGGAAAACGGCAAAGTACCTTCAAGGAGCTTTCTGAGCAGCACCCAATCAACGAATGAGGAATCCATGAAGGAGCTTCCAACGGGTTCTTTAAACCATTACTTTACATTGCATGATGTCATTGATCCAAAGCATCTTAAGATAAGTACATTCGGATGCAGTATCAAACGTCTATAGATCAATCACAGCTAAACTTTCTCTGGGAATAAGTAGCATTATAAGGGTTTGTATTGTAGGGTTAGGGTTAGTGTAAGGGTTAGTAATGATAAAAAATAAGAGTAAAGTAGATATCCTTATGTGGTAGAGGTAGGCAAGAGGAAAGGGGTATGGAGGTCCTTATGGGAGAGAGGTAGAGAAGAAGTGAGAAGTGAGGCGGCTGCAAGGATGGAGTTGAGGAGTCTGGAACCTGACCAGTGGGTGAACGAGTCTGGAGGTGCAGTTCCATGTACGGTCTGTGGGAGAGAACCAGGTGGTTGGATTCGGGAACCAGACAAATCATTTGCCTGGCCCCGTTTCCAGGAGCAGTAGGTGCTATTTCAACTCTTACTAAAAGTGTATATCTTCCCCAGGGAAAGGTTTCTTTTGGCCCTGGGTCAGTCCACAGAGGCCTCTTCTGCTCAAGTTCCTCCGCCCGGGTTCTGACGCTCTGAACGCTGGAGTAGAGCGCTCCGTCTTAGCTATGCATCGTCTCTTTTTTTTAAATTGGGCTTTTCACAACGCCCCGAGGCAGCGCAGACAAATTGATTTGTGCCGTCTCACGAGTCAGCGAGCGGCAGCGTGGAGGTCCACCTCACCACGAGGCTTGTGCGACATATGAGGCCGATCGCTCTGAGCTCGGTCTTATTTGCATGATTACACCTCGGCTCAAACAGGGATTCTGGAGGCGGATTCTCTGCTTTTCTTCAGAAATGTCAAAGACACTTCAGATGTCTGTGGCGGAGTTGAAACTCCGGCCTCTTTGTGTTTCTCTTCAGTGTTTTATTTTCCACATCAGACAGTTTGTGCTTTGTTTTCATCGTCTGCAGATGACTGTGGGAGCCGATCAGAGATGACCGGCTTGTCATTGTCTTCTTGTGTCTTTGTTATTGCAAAGCCACTTGTTCCAACGACTCCATGAGCACAATGGCGTGGGAGCTAAATGTGGAGCTGCAGGACCTCGATGACGCCTCCTGTCTCCTGAGCTCAGCTCCCTGCCCCCATCTGCAGTAATGGAATAATGAGGTTTTTTTAGTGTGTGGGTGGGGGGTGGGGGTGCTTTTCCATTTCAGCTTTTACCCCGAGAGATACTAGGCAGAAAATGGAGGGAATGGACAGGTAGGACGCCCAGTCGCACGGTCACGCCACCGGCCCTGCTCTGGCAATTTGCAGCCGTGGACAACGACAGGGCAGTGAGACGAGGCCGCGCGTGGAAAGCATCCCAGCGTTTGGACGAGGGGGCGTTGGATGGATGATGTTTTAACGTCACTACACACATACCTCCGGACGCCTGGCGGTTTGTTTGAACCTAACGCTGCCAGAGAGTGACTCATGGTGGTGGTGCCTCCACACTCTGAGGCAGCTGAAGAAGGAAAGCTGTGATGTCACAGTTATGGGTGTTCCTGGTCGTGTGAGCCGTGACGCCATAAACATTACCCACAAACCTACATGTCTCCTCTTGGCAGAGCGAGCTTACTAGAGCTACTGTATTGAAGCGTTGGACACGAGGCTGGCTGGCTGGCTGGCTGGCTGGCTGGCTGGATGGATGGATGGATTCACTATAAAATGGACAAAATGTAAAGTTTAAACTGTGGAACATGTTTAATATCCCCAGTGCCATTCAACTGAAGCCCTGCCCTGTCCAATGAAACCATCATTTTAAGCATGGTCCCCATTCCCGTGTTCCGGACAAATTAAAATTGAGCTTCATTCTCTGGACTATTTTTGCCGTTCTGAAGTTGAACGGTGACACCGCTGGAAGGTTTGACTTGTTAGAGCTTCCAGTCCCTGCACTCTGGGCCTGTTGGAGGTCCAGGTGGTGTCATGTATGAATGATGAAGAAGCTCAATATGCTGCATGCGTCTAATTCTGTAGTGTTTGACATCAAGTTTAATGATATGATATTGCCCCCTACTGGCCTGGAATGCTGTGTGAGTGTTTCAAATAGTTTTTGCGTTCTCATGTGAACAAAGATCACATTTTTTTAAATGGAGGTGGAAAAAATCTGTATGTGTTGATGAGGCCCACATCCCTCCATCATTTATCATAATGTATATTGGAAGGAGTGATCTGTTTTCCTCCTTGCAGCTCTGAGCCATCTGAGGGTGTTTGAGTTCCAACTAAACTACTAATGTGCAGCAGCTTGTTGTCTTTACTGTGGACTGGATCTGCAGCGAGGTTAACGCACGGCGCCCCCTTGTGTCTGTTTATAGTTTGTAAAGTTCGCCAACATCGAGGAGGACACGCCCTCCTACCACCGCCGCTACGACTTCTTTGTGTCGCAGTTCAGCGCCATGTGCCACTCCACGCACGAGGACCCCGACACCAGGACCAAGTAAGAGCTTTCATGTGGCTTACGCTATACTGTGCTAAGGCAGCTGGTGTGTCCAACCCTAACCCAGAGAGAGGACATTTGATTGGTTAGAAAACTAGGGTCACAACACTCACGACACTGAGCTCTGATCACACTCTATTCCCAGTGAATAGAAGTCCCAGAAAGTGAAGAGAAATAGTCTATTGTGAGGACGAAAGAGAGTATTTAGACTATCACGCATTATTTAGACTATTTAGACTATTAAGATTATCACGCATATTAAGACTATTTAGACTATTACACTTTACACTTTACCATGTGTATATAGATATGTTTTTATATATTTATATATAAATATGTTTCTTAATAATTATTATATGTTGTATGTAAATATGTTGTATGTAAATATGTTGTATGTAGATTTGGAGTTGTAACAAAAGTAATTTCCCCCTGGGATTATTAAAGTATTTCTGATTCTGATTCTGAATACTATTAAGACTATCACGCATATTTAGACTATTTAGACTATTTGGACTATTTGGACTATTTACACTATTTAGACTATCACGCATATTTAGACTATTTAGACGATTCCAGACCTTTCCACATATTTAGACTGTGAGGACTATCTGGACGATTCAGACTATTAAGAATATTAGGAATATTAGGCGTATTTAAATATTATAACTATTCTGCTCTGACACACTAACACACACATACACACCAATACACACATACACACCAACACACACACACATACACACCAACACACACATACACACCAACACACACATACACACCAACACACACATACACACCAACACACACACATACACACCAACACACATACACACCAACACACACACATACACACCAACACACACATACACACCAACACACACACATACACACCAACACACACATACACACCAATACACACATACACACCAACACACACATACACACCAACACACACACATACACACCAACACACACATACACACCAACACACACACATACACACCAACACACACATACACACCAACACACACACATACACACCAACACACACATACACACCAACACACACATACACACCAACACACACACACATACACACCAACACACACATACACACTAACACACACACACGTACACACCAACACACACATACACACTAACACACACATACATACACACCAACACACACAGACACACCAACACACACATACACACCAACACACACATACACACCAACAGAAACACACACACACATACACACACACACACATACACACCAACACACACATACACACCAACAGACACACACACACACACACACACATACACACAACACACTCACACACACACACACACACATACACACCAACACACACACACACATGTACACACCAACACACACATACACACCAACACACACACACACACACCAACACACACATACACACCAACACACACATACACACCAACACACACATACACACCAACTCACACATACACACCAACACACACACATACACACCAACACACACACATACACACCAACACACACACATACACACCAACACACACACATACACACCAACACACACATACACACCAACAGACACACACACACCAACACACACACATACACACCAACACACACATACACACCAACACACACATACACACCAACACACACACATACACACCAACACACACACCAACACACACATACACACCAACACACACATACACACCAACACACACACATACACACCAACACACACACCAACACACACACACACCAACACACACACCAACACACACCAACTCACACACACATACACACCAACACACACGTACACACCAACACGCACACACACACACACACACATAGACACAAACACACAGCTTTAGAAGCCCCGCCCTCCTCCTGGGCCAATCAGAGTGCAGTGGAGGTTGTGTCTCTGGGTAGAGTTGATGCTGTGTTGCCCCCTGCTGGCCTCGCTGCATGCAGAGCAGCCAGAGCAGCTTCCTTGATGAATGGTTGAAGTCAGTCGATGCTCCTCCAGGATCAGGGTTGCTGGGATCAAAGGTCTCCAGGGCGTGGTGAGGAAGACGGTGAACGACGAGCTGCAGGCCATCATCTGGGAGCCCCAGCACATGGACAAGCTGATCCCCTCCATGCTGTTCAACATGCAGGAGGCAGAGGACCTGGACAGGTACCTGGGCCCCGTCCCCGCTCCCATTACCCTGAAACTAAACATCAACCATAGTGTTTCCATCCCAACTTCAGGGCGATTTTCAACCAGTGGTGCATGAGTACTGAGTCTGGATGTGGGAAGGTTTGAGAAATGGAGGTGAAACTGAGACCAAAACTAGGAACACCAAAAGTAAATAGTGTTCCACCTGCGTGGTTGTTTGGGGGAGAGTGACCAGAGCCACTGAGATCCTGTGTTGACAGAGGTCCGGTCCCTTCCACATGAATCCTGACCAGAACCTGCTGGACCTTCTCCAACCTGTTTATTTATTTATTTTTCTGACATTTTGTCATCGTTGTTGTTCCCGATGGATCGTGGCTTTGACCTTTGACCTTCCTTCATATTTGGTCTCTGGCATGTGGCGCCGGACGACACCTGCACTGTGGAATATCAACACCTGAAAATAAATCCCAGAACAATCTGCAGCCTCAGCCACACTGCGTCACCTGCAACACCTCCTTCACACCTAGAGCATCCAGAAGAACCAGACCATTCAGAAGAACCAGACCATCTAGAAGAACCAGACCATCTAGAAGAAACAGACCATCCAGACCATCCACAAGAACCAGACCAGCCAGAAGAACCAGAGCATCCAGACCAACCAGAAGAACCAGACCAGCCAGAAGAACCAGACCAGCCAGAAGAACCAGACCATCTAGAAGAACCAGAACA
>NC_137196.1:32019029-32021529 GCF_960531495.2 Zeus faber | reverse complement strand
CCCCCACTGTGGAGTTGACATTGCTGTCGGGCCCCATGGTTGGGTTCAGAGCGGCCCCTACCTTGAACAAACGAGGTTCCTTCACGTTGTGCAGATAAGAAGTTTCCATCCAAAGAGATGGACACCAGGCACAAGAAGTTCCACAGTGAAAACCAAGTTGAGAACAGAGTCAAAGAACACAGCAGAGCGGCGTCGCCCAGGGCAACGTGTCCATTTGTTCCGTTTCCTGTTGGGCTTGAGTTTTCATGTTGTCATTTCAGCATATTTGTGATGCAAAATACAGAAGTGGACAATATTTGTCATTGTTTTGGGTTTTTCATTGATTTCAAATCAATACATTCAAGACTCAAGATGTTTATTTATTTATATACACACTGTACTACCATCGTACATGTATGTAGTTAAACAATAAGTACAAGTAGCATGAAGCAGCGTATTTGTCACTTCCATGTTGATAAGTATTGATACGAGTATCAACAAACCCTTGATCCCTTTGAACAGATCAAAAAAAGTTCCATAAATTTGTGATTTAATGTCAGTGAACTTTGGATGATGACGTCATGAACCATTTGAATGCGTTGACGCTCCCACTCTGCACCTACGCTGTGTGATTCACCAGCATCACCATGGCAACCGGTGATAAACACATTGTCACTCAGTCAGAGCGAAGGTGGAGCTGCAGCTTCCTCTGAACCTTGAAAAGATGAAAAGCTCAAACCTCCTGGAGGTCTTTGAAAAGCATGAAAGGCACGATGGGAAGTCCTCCTCCGTCAGCCCCTGATGGAGGAATATTAATTTCCAGCCAGACCTGTTTGATCAGACGGACGCTCCGATCGGTTGTTCCCTCCGGACGCAGAGCTCAGAACCACGACTAATGAGGGGACGGGAGAACGGAACCAGACTCCACCAGGTTCTGCCCGAGGGCGGTGAAGGGAAATGAAGACAAAGGAGTGGGAGTTGAACTCAAGACCTTGAGCTTCTGTTCTGCTCCACGCAACGCGGTCCTGATCCCAGTGGAACCTGCAGCGAATCGGTCGTACCGGGCGGCTCCCAGTGGAACCTCCCAAGCTGCACAGAAAGTGAACATGGAGCTGGTTGGCCTGGTCCCAGACACATGGAGGCTCGTGGATCATCTTTTCTGATGAGAAATCAATGCGGGGCAGCTCGACACTGGAGCACGACACCACCCAGTGGTCGATGGATTCTCCTCCATCTCATGGCGGCTCCACCTCCGTGTACCCCCAGGACTCCACCTTCATGGAGGAAGTCAAGTTTTAAAGAAGACCTTCTATTTCCTGTGACATCGTCGTGGATTCCACATCCTTTTCCTCCATTGTCATCATGGTGTCAACGTAGGAATGCTCCGTCCAGGTCCGTCATAACCGTTGCCCGGTCGCCCGACGGTAAATAGCGGCTTCCAGCCGGGAAACTCTCTCAGTTGATACCGGAGCCTGGGTCACATCATCCAGTCAAGACTGTTGATCACAGGATATTGATCCATTTGAATGAGCTGGTGAAGCTGCTTCTGGCTGGACAGCAGCAGCTCTATTGATCGGGTGGTGCTGCTGCATCCGACTGATCCACGTCCTCATGTGGATGCTTTTGGCTTCATGAGCTTTAAGGGAGTGTTTGTGTCTCTCTGCCTCCCTGTCGGTCTGTCTGACTGTCTCTTTGCCTCCCTGTCGGTCTGCCTCCCTGTCTCTCTCCCTGTCTGTCTCTCTGCCTCCCTGTCTGTTTGGCTGTTTTCTCTCCTTTGTTCCCATCGTGTCATGTTTGCTGTCAGGGTGAACGGAGCCACATCCTTTTACTCCGTGTGCTGTTGGAATGGAAGAGCTTTAGTAGGTGTAGCGCGCGACTCCCGTTGCCGGGGTTGAGGGTGGTAGTGTTTTCCAGCAGCAGCTCAGGGACGGAGGTTTTTATGGGTTTGATTGTTGTGACCCCCACGAGAAGAACTTCCTGTCAAACACAATGTCCGTCCAAACTCGACAGGAGTAGCAGTGGTGTTGCTACTCACATGTTCCTCTGTGACACCAATGTGGATTCCCTCACCAGTTCCCAGGAGAGTAGTGGTAGAAGTAGAGCTAGAGTAGTGGTAGAGGAAGAGTAGAGCTAGAGGAGTGGGAGAGCAGAGGTAGAGTAGAGCTTTAGGATCATCCCAACAACCTCTTAATGACCTGATTGTTGCTAAAACGCTTGCAGTGTCATGTAGCGCCACCTGCTGGTGACTCCTGGTTGGTTCGGGGCTCTGGAGCTCCTACCTCCTGCTGGAGGAGGAAATGCAAGGTTCATCTGTCTGTCTGTCTCTGTCTGTCTGTCTCTGTCGGTCTGTCTGTCTAGATGATAGAGAGCTACTTTATTCATCCCCCTGTCTGTCTCCTGGCCCCTCCCCAGACACCCGCTCACCCCCTCGGTCCCGGGTCAGGAGCTCCAGCAGGACCCTGCGGTCCTGGCAGAAAGCTGCTTCAGGGAGCTGCTGGGCCGAGCGGCGTACGGCAACATG
>NC_137196.1:32011529-32014029 GCF_960531495.2 Zeus faber | reverse complement strand
GATGAGCGTGGACCTGGAGCTGGGAGAAGCTTCCAGGAGGAACTCGGCGTCCAGCGTGTCGTCGGGGCGCTGCAAGGAGAGCGAGGAGCGCATCGTGCAGAACGCCGTCATCCAGACCATCGGTACCAGGCTAATTACAACCTTATTACAGCATTTTCATTACCTTATTCTAACACCCTTACAACCTCATTATTACCCTATTCTAACCTTATTACAACCTTATTATTTCATTATTATTACTTTATTCTAACTATATTATTACCTTATTACGCCCTTATTATATCATTGTAATTACCATATTCTAACAATATTATGACCTCATTACAACCTTATTAGATTCAAGAGGTTTATTTGTCGCATACATATACATACTTTCATACATATATGCAGTGAAATGCAACGCACCCGGTGATAACACACAATATGTTCTAGACTGAACACAGTAGCTACCTAAAAAATTCTACTTGACTAACTAACTGATTCCTAAAACGTAATGCAGTAAGTCGAATACTATAGAATATAATTAATGGCCTATGTGTGCAACTCAGTAAGGACCCCTGGTGAGGTCAGCATTGACAGTTCTTATGTCTTGATGTAAAAACTCCGTCTCAGTCTCTGTTCTCGCTGTGTGGCTGTGGAGGCTCTTGCTCCACCACAGCAGCTGGAACAGTCTGTTGTGGTGGTGGTGAGGATCCTTCATGATGCTGCAGCTCTGCTACTACACCTCCTGGTGTATAAGTCCTGCAGGGAGGGGAGGGTAGTTCCAGTGGTACGTTGGGCTGAAGGCACCACCCTCTGAAGGGCCCTTCTGTCCTGAGCAGTACAGTACAAAGCAGGCAGTGATGGTGCCTGTCAGGATGCTCTCCACTGCTCCACAGTAGAAGTACTTGAGGATCCTCACCGAGACCCGGAATTTCCTCAGCTGCCTGAGGTGGTAAAGACGCTGCCTCGCCTTTCTCACCAGTGTGTCTGTTTGTGAAGTCCATGTGAAGTGCTCTGTGATGTGGACTCCCAGCTACTTGAAGCTGCTCACCCTGTCAACAGAAGTCCCATTAATTACCAACGGCGTGTGCGTCCTCAGTTGTAGTCCACGCCTAAAGTCCACAATCAGCTCCTTAGTTTTGCTGACGTTCAGGTGTAGGCTGTTGTCCTGGCACCAGAGTGACAGGTCAGTCACCTCCTCACAGTAGACCCTCTCATCGCCGTCGGTGATCCGGCCACCACCACGACAACGGTGTCGTCAGCAAACTTGATGATGGTGTTGGAGCTGGACCTGGCCACACAGTCATGTGTGGCCAGGGAGTACAGTAGGGGGCTGAGGACGCAGCCCTGGGGGGGATCCTGTGTCTAGGGTGAGGGAGCTGGACATGTGCCTCCCCACCCTAACCCCACCCTAACCACCTGGGGCCGCGCTGAAAGGAAGTCCAGGATCCAGGCACACAGCAGAGTGTTCAGTCCTGGCTCCTGCAGCTTGACAGTCAGTCTGGTGGGGACTAAGGTGTTGAAAACTGAACTATAATCGATGAACAGCATCTCACATAGGCCCCCTTCTGGCCATCCAGGTGCATGAGCGTGGTGTGCAGTACCTGGGAAACTGTGTCATCCGTGGATCTGTTCTGCTGGTACGCGAACTGCAACGGGTCCAAGGTGCGGGGGAGGGAGGCACCGATATAATCCTTAATCAGCCTCTCGAAACACTATATGACCACAGAGGTGAGGGCCACTGGACGGTAGTCATTCAGGCAGGCAGGAGAGGCGATCTTTGGGACAGGAATGACGGTGGACCTCTTGAAGCAGGACAGGACCACTGATTCAGCCAGGGAGATGTTGATTATTGTAGTGAGCACCGGGGCTAGCTGGTTATCACAGGTCTTCAGTACTCAGCCTGATATGCCGTTTGGGCCGCAGCTTTCCTGGTGTTCACCCGCACCAGAGCCCTCCTGACGTCATGCTCAGACACAGAGTGCACGCTCATCCCCAGCGTTGTTACTCCAGTTTGCTGGCGAGCTAGCGGTGTTGTTGCCAGAACTTAAACCGCGCATAAAACTAGTTCAGTTCGTTGACTAGGGAGGGACCAACCTTCGTGGCTGGGGAGGAGCTGCTCTTGTAGTTAGTAATAGTCCACAGCTCCTGCCACAAGCGTCTGGTGTCCCGTTGCTCCATCTTTAGCGTAACTGTGTCTCTGTACGTCCGTTTAGCGTCCTTCACCGCCCTCCGCAGATTGTATGACGCCACTTTGTCAAGAACTTTTTTTAAGGTTCACCATGTTAAAGTCCCCAGTCACCACCACAGTCGCGTCAGGATGTGTGTTTTGAAGTCCGCACAACACATCATACAGGTCCGACAGTGCTGTGTTGGTATCTGCTTGCGGTGGAATATAAACGGCTTTGATGATGACTGTGCTGAATTCCCGGGGGAGATAAAATGGACGGCATGAGATGCTCAGCTGTTCCAGGTTCGGCGAGCAGGAGCGGGAGAGTCTTGGTGTTTTTGGAGTTAC
>NC_137196.1:31947531-32011329 GCF_960531495.2 Zeus faber | reverse complement strand
CCCAAGTTGTTCTTTCAGTTTTTATATCCTCGCGCATAGCGGCCGTAAGAGGTAACTGCCGATGCTTTTTTGGCGGAAATTATGATAAAAAACTGAAAAAATACTAAAATGTGCGAAGTTGACCGGAGCGTCGGCACAGGCGACTGCAAGGGGCGACGCCATCATCATTACTGTATTCTAACAATATTATTACCTTATCGCAACTTAATTATAGCATTATCAATAACTTATTTAAACAGTATTTTACATTATTATTACTTTATTACAACCTTATTATTACCACTTCATAACCGTTTATAATAATAAATCACAAATAACGGTTTTATTACAATCGTATTACAAGCTTCTTATATCACTATTACTTTATCATCTGCAATATTCTAACCTCATTTCCTTATTACAACATTCTTATTACCTTAGCACAGCCGTATTACAACCTTATGACAACCTTACCTTAATATAACATTATTATTCCCTTATTACCTTATTTGAACAATATTATAACCTCATTATAACGTTATTAATGGTTTTCTGCATCTTGGTTCCAGGTTTCTTCGGCGGCAACCTGCCGGACTACCAGCGAGCTGAGGTGATGATGTTCATCATGGGCAAGGTGCCCGTCTACGGGACCCCTTGCCACACGTTGGACACCGTGAAGATCGGGTTAGTTACATAGCTCCGCCCACCGTGCTGGCCTCAGAGCGGGAGCCTTAATAAGGGAGCTACTGATGTTTAACTGTAATACTTTGAAGTGCAGCTCATGAAGTTTTATCTCATTAACCCTAAAAGTGAAACACAGATCAAATCTAGAAGCTGATCTTCACTGACGGAGGCTTGTGTTGTGTCCTCGCAGGCACCAGGGCACCAAGCGGATTCAGACCATGCTGCTCAGCTCTCTCATCATGGTCAGTTGCTCTTGGATTCTTTTATCCACGACACCACACCGACCGGGTCTGGAGTCTGCTTCATGTGAGACTCCTGCACATATCAGCTGGTTCTAGCCCCTTTCACACATGCGGTCTAAACCTGAAATGTTCCCCAACATTTCCTCCATGTGGTCATGCGTGAATGGGAGCAGGGATCCATATTCCGGGAAATCTCTACCGCCACTTTCCACCTCAAGACCGTTTTGCGTTTACAGGGAAAATGCCGCTTCCGCCGAGTTGTGAATGGAAGCGGGAACATCGCCGGGACGAGCGCGTGAAGGGACCGGTCTGTCTGACCAAAGATGCTTTTATGTGACGCAAGTGAACCAGTGACAAGACTCTGCTGATGATGGATTTACGTGAATTCAGTTTTCCTACCAGAGTTTCCGTTGGTGGTGCCGCTCCATGTGTCCTGGGAGATTCCAGTCAAACAAACTGTTTTATTGATAAGCAGGTTGTTTAGAGAACTACATCATCAAGGCGTGTAGATGTATCATCATTTTTATTCAATATTTCAAATAAAATAAGTCCCGTCAGCTTAGCCATTTTAAACACAAATATACACATATTACTACTTGGAACCATATACATTTTGTTCGTGAACAACAAATAACAAGTGCAGCCGCTTTATTATATATTTACTATATATAACATTTCACTAAAATAACATTTGATCAAATCCAAAACAAAATAAAAACAGCAGGTAGGTCTAAATAATAAAGTTTGTGGTGTTGTCCGTCTTCGTCGTCATATTTTACACAATAATTATTTAGCGTCTGCATTGGATCAGAACTTAAATAACCAAAAACAACTACGGATGTTTGTGTCCCAACGATACTTAATCTTTTTGTTTCCACTCAGTTGTAGACGCTCTGTCTCCGCTCCGTGTGTTTACTGTGTTTACAAACACCACCTGTCCACGAGGGAGGGGGCGGGGCTTAGTTCTAAATCCACAAAAGTGATTGGTCAGAGGTGAAGCTTTCAGCTCAGCTTTTGATTGTCCAAACTGATTGGTTTCCTGTTGCAACTTGCCGAGCGCTGAAATGAACAGATCTGCAGATTTTTTTTGAATGAAATGATCCAGAACTAATTGACATTGTGCTTGGAGGGAATTATTTTCACCGGAGAGATTTAAATATGTCAGACTTCAACAGATTGTCCCAGTCAAAAACCGGCATTGACTGGATAACGGAAACGCTGTTGTTAAGGCCAAGTATAAATGACATTTTACAAACAAAAGAATGCCACCACATGACCCCAAATAAAAATGTCAGTTACAGACAAAGAAATAGCCTCCCACACTCAACACTCCTTCAAAGGATTTCCTTACAAAAGACTTAAAGATCAAATAACTATTATATTTAAGAGCGATAATTGGTAAAACAGGCAGTGCAGACTGCCTGTGGTGTATGTGTAAATGGAGACTGGGATACACTTCCCCTCTCTCCTGTGCTGCTGCTGCAGAGCTGCACCAAATGGAAAACTGCCATCAGACCAAAAACAAGGGCAAATTGCACTCAGCTGCAAAACTTTATGGCCGCTATGCACCAGCATAGCAGTAGCGCAATATCTTTGGTGAACCTGCCGCTGAGACGGCACAGATAGGGGGCGCAGTTGAAAACAAAAAAAACATCACCTGCCACGATCAGGTGGATACCGGAGGTCAGAGGTAAGTATCCGCATGGCCTCTCATTTGTCAATGCGTGTGGAGATTTAAAGGCCAAAGCATCTCCTAGGCAAAGGTTACGTTCTGTTCACGCCTGTGAGTACAGTCTCTCTCTCTTTGAGTACTCGCTGATTCAGAGTATTATATTGAGTACTTATACGTACTCAAATATATTATTAGGGGAGAGTAATCTGAACTCTTGAAGGAGCACAGGCAGGTGGACATCTGTTCAACCGACATGAATAAGATGATCCAGGTGACGTAGTAACAGCCTCATGGTCACCATCAAGCCCACAGCGTGAGCAGGGCTGTGTCTGGGGAGGGTAACTAGAGTTGACCACCAGCCTCTGGATGTGTACTATACACTATGTATACTGAGAAGGATTTATAAATTATATGACTCGTTGTATAACTAGTATGACCAGTTATAAAATGAATATGAGGATTTTCATAGCTAGTATGACTAGTTTTATAACAAGTATATCTAGTTGTATAACTAGTATGAGTAGTTTTATAACAAGTATATCTAGTTGTCTAACTAGTATGACTACTTTTATAACAAGTATATCTAGTTGTATAACTAGTATGACTAGTTTTATAACAAGTATATCTAGTTGTATAACTAGAATGACTAGTTTTATAACAATTGATCTAGTTGTATAACTAGTATGACTAGTTTTATAACGAGTATATCTCGTTGTGTGACTAGTATGAGTAGTTATATAGCTAATATATTAGGAGTTTCGTCACTAGTATGACTAGTTTTATAGATAGTATGACTAGTTGTTTAACAAGTATGGCTAGTTTTATAAGTAGTATGACTCGTTTTATAACAAATATGAGCAGTTTTATAAAGTTTCATTACTAGTGTGACGGTTTTTATAGATAGTATGACTAATTTTATAAATAGTATGACTAGTTCTATAACTAATATGAGTTTTATAACTAGTATGACTAGTTGTATAGACAGTATGACTAGTTTTATAACTAGTATGACTACTTTAATAACTAGTATGACTACTTTAATAACTAGTATGTCCAGTTTTATAACTAGTATGTTTAGTATTCTTCCGCTAAGTAAAATAGTCACGACACCACGGTGAACTATTCTCCTACATATGAATAAAACATTTACTGTAATAAATATAATTGAATTGAATAATCATCTTAAAAAATGAGTTTTCATTGTAGTTTCTATGCAGCGGCACCAAATGGCGCCACTAGCTAGTATTAGCATTAGCATGTAACAGAGTGATACAAAGGATGTCAATACAGGGGAAGTGGTTGCCAAACAACTCAGTGCTGGTTGATCTGCTGACCAATCAGAACACAGGATTCCATGCAGCAGAGTAGAAACGTATAATCCATGGAGAAGCTGCTGGTACTAACACTGTTCATATTTATAAACAAAGAAGATTCTTTTGGTCATTGTGAATGATACGTTTAATCAGAGGTTGTTATTACATCTCAGAATGGATTCCTGCAGAGAGGGAGGCCTTTAGCTCAACAACATAAGTCATAATCAGAATCAGAAATACTTTAATAATCCCAGGGGGAAATTACTTAAAAGTAAAATTACTTGAAAATTACTTATAAGCCACACATCTTTCCCTCTCCTCCCCTCATCCTTTCTCCCATTCTATTTACAACATCCAGCAGCTGCAGATGGGTGTCATTGGTTTCATTGGTGTCATTGGTTTCATTGGTGTCACTGGTTTCATTGGTTTCATTGGTGTCATTGGTGTCATTGGTGTTATTGGTGTCAGGGTTGAAACACTGTTTGCCCTAAAAGTGTCACACGCTGTGTATTTACTGTGCTTTGTATTTACTTTGTACTTGGAGTACTTGTATTTGGAGTTGAGTGTCACAATTGAGTTACTCAGTATTTTGAGGAGGAGGAAGTGAGAAAAATAGTCTAGACCTTTATCACAGCTACAGTCTGACTGTTCTTTATCACAGCTACAGTCTGACTGTCCTTTATCACAGCTACAGTCTGACTGTCCTTTATCACAGCTACAGTCTGACTGTCCTTTATCACAGCTACAGTCAATTGGGTTTTATCACAGCTACAGTCATTTGGTCTTTATTACAGCTACAGTCTGACTGTCCTTTATCACAGCTACAGTCAATTGGTTTTTATCACAGCTACAGTCGGACTGTTCTTTATCACAGCTACAGTTTGACTGTGATTTATCACAGCTACAGTCTGACTGTTCTTTATCACATCTACAGTCTGACTGTCCTTTATCACAGCTACAGCCTGACTGTTCTTTATCACAGCTACAGTCTGACTGTCCTTTATCCCAGCTACAGTCTGACTGTCCTTTATCACAGCTACAGTCAATTGGTCTTTATCAAAGCTACAGTCAATTGGTCTTTATTACAGCTACAGTCTGACTGTTCTTTATCACAGCTACAGTCAATTGGTCTTTATCACAGCTACAGTCTGACTGTAATTTATCACAGCTACAGTCTGACTGTTTTTTATAACAGCTACAGTCAATTGGTCTTTATTACAGCTACAGTCTGACTGTTCTTTATCACAGCTACAGTCAATTGGTCTTTATCACAGCTACAGTCAGACTGTCCTTTATCACAGCTACAGTCAATTGGGCTTTATCACAGCTACAGTCATTTGGTCTTTATTACAGCTACAGTCTGACTGTCCTTTATCACAGCTACAGTCAATTGGTTTTTATCACAGCTACAGTCGGACTGTTCTTTATCACAGCTACAGTTTGACTGTGATTTATCACAGCTACAGTCTGACTGTCCTTTATCACAGCTACAGTCTGACTGTCCTTTATCACAGCTACAGCCTGACTGTTCTTTATCACAGCTACAGTCTGACTGTCCTTTATCACAGCTACAGTCTGACTGTCCTTTATCACAGCTACAGTCAATTGGTCTTTATCACAGCTACAGTCAATTGGTCTTTATTACAGCTACAGTCTGACTGTTCTTTATCACAGCTACAGTCAATTGGTCTTTATCACAGCTACAGTCTGACTGTCCTTTATCACAGCTACAGTCTGACTGTTCTTTATCACAGCTACAGTCAATTGGTCTTTATCACAGCTACAGTCTGACTGTCCTTTATCACAGCTACAGTCTGACTGTTTTTTATAACAGCTACAGTCAATTGGTCTTTATTACAGCTACAGTCTGACTGTTCTTTATCACAGCTACAGTCAATTGGTCTTTATCACAGCTACAGTCAGACTGTTCTTTATCACAGCTACAGTCTGACTGTCCTTTATCAAAGCTACAGACTAAAGACCTCTATCCTTCATGGTTCTTAGGTGACCTCCGGGTTCAAATCCAAGACCATGTCGGCGGCTCTTCCCCCACCCTTCCTGGACCCCCTGTTCTCCATCTCGCTGATGGAGGACAGCGAGCTGCGTCAGTTGGTGTTGGAGATCCTGCACAACATCATTGATCGCCATGACAACCGAGCCAAGCTGCGAGGCATCAGGTCACCATATCACAGAGACACCCCAAGACATTATAGATATGGAGTATAGGGACTATTCATACCACTACATATATATTGTACATATCACTACATATAAATTGTGCATATCACTACATATATACTGTACAAATCACTACATATATGCTGTACATATCACTACATATATACTGTACATATAACTACATGTATACTGTACATACCACTTCAGAAATACTGTACATATATACTGTACATATCACTACATATATACCGTACATATCACTACGCATATACTGTACATATCACTACATATATACTGTACATGCCACTACATAAATTCTGTACATATATACTGTACTTATCACTACATATATACTGTACATATATACCGTACATATCACTATACATATACTGTACATATCACTACATACTGTATATACTGCACATATCACTACATATATACCTAACATATATACTGTACATATCACTACATAATGTATACACTCTACATATATACTGTACACATCACTACATACTGTATATACTGTACATATCACCAAACACTGATCTTTACAAAGCATTGCCTCATTGCATATTCATGTTTATTCAATGAGTATTGTTTGCTGTTGTTTTCCAGAATCATCCCCAACGTGGCAGCTCTGAAGATCAAGAGAGAGAAGATTTCCAAGCAGGACGTTGCCTTCATGAAAAAGGTACAACAGGATGGAAACACTGAGTGTGTGTGTGTGTGTGTGTGTGTGTGTGTGTCTGTGTGTGTGTCTGTTCTGGAGCTCCTGTGCTGACAAACAATTTCTCAGCTGTCTCACTGACTCACCACCAGGTGTTGGTCTTGCAGCTTGAGCCCCAGCAGCGAGCGGCTTCCAGAGCTGATCAGGTTATTTTTAGTTTTTGTGGTGAGTCATCGAGCTGCGGAGATCATCAAGTTCTGTGGAGCAAAACTTTGGCTCAAATGGTGAAATATTAGAAGTACAAGGAGCAGCTCGGATGTGAAGCTCAGCTGAAGCAGAGGAGCTCATCGTGACGTCCTTAGGGAAATGTGCTCAATATCTCTATTTCTCACAATAATGACTCGTTCATTTCATTCCCTTCAGTCCCTATCTGTGTGTGACCGTTTCATGATGTTGACATTCTGACATTCTGTCCATACTCTCAAGCATGGGCATAACGGGCAGTGCACTTTCCTGGTTTGAATCTTACCTCACTGGGCGCTCGTTCAGTGTGACATGGCGAGGCCAGCTGTCTGTGCCTCACCACCTCACCACAGGGGTGCCCCAAGGCTTGGTGCTAGGACCCCTCCTCTTTGCCATATACACCACCTCACTGGGCCCGATCATCCGCTCACATGGCTTTTCATATCACTGCTATGCGGATGATACTCAACTCTATCTGTCCTTCCCGCCCGACGACCCTACTGTCTCGACGCGGATCTCGGATTGTCACTCCACTGCTCACCGAGCTCCACTGGTTACCTGTAGCCGCCCGCATCAAGTTCAAGTCTCTTATGCTGGCCTACAGAGTGATTGCTGGGAATGCTCCCGCCTACTTTAATGCTCTTGTAAGAGCACATGTTACCCCCCGGATGCTGCGCTCGTCAAATGAGCGTCGCCTGGCTCTGCCGGCCATACAGCCACGGCAATCCAGGTTATTCTCATTTGTAGTTCTACGTTGGTGGAACGAGCTGCCAAAAATGACCAGAGCGGGGACCTCCCTCTGTCTTTAAGAAGCACCTGAAGACCCAGCTCTTCAGTCAGTACCTCCTGTCCTAACCTACAATTACTTAGCACCACCTTGTAGTATTTATTGTTACACGAATGTTGTTGTTACACTAATCTCTGTCGCAATGTAGCTTGAATGTTATTCTCCCTTGTAAGTCACTTTGGATAAAAGCGTCTGCTAAATGACTAAATGTAAATGTAAATGTGAATTGACGCTAACCCGAATTTCAAACGATCAAACAGTCAATCTGCCGTAGTTTAAATCCAGGGCAGAAGGACCGGTCCTGTAGCATCAGTCACTGGGGGCGTAGAACCAGCATCATGTGCCGGAGCATGGATCTCCATCTGACGCCGCCGCCTCGTGGCCGTCGGTGTCAACACAGCAGCTTGAAAAACTCTGGAGCACGAGAGTCTCCTGAGGCTCCATCAGCATCATCACCGATGAACAGACCATTCATCTGCTATGACACTGGAGAGGCAGCAGCCATTCACAGCGCCAGGCTGCACCACACCGGCGACATGGTGGGGTCGCTCCCACTGTCCGCCGCTGGAAAAGTGGTGAAGCTGGAAATTCTCTGCTCTGACTGGGAATGTGACTGACTCAGACAAACTGGAAACCGCTTTCCACCTCCTCTTGTTGGTGGTGGAACCAGCCTGACCAGCAGCCTGTCCCAGTGTTAACAACGTCTAAACGCTGTCTCAGCACCGTCTCAACGGCGTCCTAGCATCCTAACGCCATCTTAACGGCGTATCGACGCTGTTTCGACGCCGTCTCAACGCCGTCCTAACGGCATCCTAATGGCATCTCAACACTGTCTCAACGCTGTCTCAATGGCGTCTCAACGGCGTCTCAACGGCATCCTAACCGTGTATCGACACTGTCTCAACACCGTCCTAACGGCATCCTAATGGCATCTCAACGCCTACTCAACGCCGTCTCAACGCTGTCCCAACACCGTCCCAACGGCGTCCTAACAGCATCTTAACGGCGTATCGACGCCGTTGAGACGCCGTCCTAGCGGCATCCTAATGCCGTCTCAACACCGTCTCAACGCTGTCTCAATGGCGTCTCAACGCCGTCCTAACGGCATCCTAATGGCGTCTCAACACCGTCTCAACGCTGTCTCAATGGCGTCTCAACGGCGTCTCAACGGCGTCCTAACGGTGTATCGACGCCGTCTCGACGCTGTCTCAACGCCGTCCTAACAGCATCCTAATGGCATCTCAACACCTACTCAACGCTTTCCTAAGGGTGTATCAACACCGTCTCAACGCCGTCTCAACACCATCTATGGCGTATCAACGCCGTATCAAGTCGCCGTTAAGTGCCGTCCTAACAGCGACTTAACAGCATCCTAAAGGCGTCTTAACGGTGTCTTAACGGCGTCTCAACACTGTAACGACGGCGTCTCAACAGCGTCTAAACGCCGTCCTAATGGCATCCTGACGGCGTCTGAACTGTGTCTTAACAGCGTCTCGACACGTCTCAATGCCGTCTCAACACCATCTCAACGGCGTCCTAAGGGCGTCCTTACGGTGTCCTAATAGCGTATCAACGGCGTCTTAACACCGTCTCAAGTCGTCGTTAAGTTGCTGTTGGGACGGCATCCTAACGGAAACATAACGGCATCCTAACACTGTCTCAACGCCATCCTAACGGTGTATCAACACCGTGTCAACACCGTCTCAAGTCGCCGTCCTAACGGCGACTTAACGGCATCCTAATGGTGTCTTAATGGTGTCTTAACAGCGTCTTAACAGCGTCCCGACACCGTCTCAACGGCGTCCTAAGGTCGTCCTTACGGTGTCCTAATGGCGTATCAACGGCGTCTTAACGCCGTCTCAAGTCGTCGTTAAGTTACTGTTAGGACGGCATCCTAACGGCAACTTAACAGCATCCTAACGCCGTCTCAACGCCGTCCTAACGCCGTCTCAACGCCGTCCTAATGGCGTATCAACGCAGTATCAAGTCGCCGTTAAGTGCCGTCCTAACGGCGACTTAACGGCATCCTTACGGCGTCTTAACGGTGTCTTAACGGCGTCTCGACACTGTATCGACACCGTCTCAATGGCGTCTCAACGCCGTCCTAACGCCGTCCTAATGGCGTATCAACGGCGTCTCAACGCCGTATCAAGTCGCCGTTAAGTCGGCGTTAGGATGACGTCTTAACAGCGTCTTAATGGCATCCTAACGGCGTCTCAACACCGTCTCAACGGCGTCTCAACGGCGTCCTAACGGTGTATTGATGCCGTCTCAACGCCGTCCTAACGACATCCTAATGGCATCTCAACGCCTACTCACCGCCGTCCCAATGGCGTCCTAACAGCATCTTAATGGCGTCTCGACGCCGTCTCAATGCTGTCCTAACGGCATCCTAATGGCGTCTCAACACCGTCTCAAGGCTGTCTCAATGGCGTCCTAACGGTGTATCGACGCCGTGTCGACACCATCTCTGCATCCTAATGGCATCTCAACGCCTACTCAGTGCCGTCCTAACGGTGTATCAACACCGTCTCAACGCCGTCTCAAGTCGCCGTCCTAACGGCGACTTAACGGCATCCTAACGGCGTCTCAACACCGTCTCAACACCATCTCAACGCTGTCCTAATGGCGTATCAACGCCGTATCAAGTCGCCGTTAAGTGCTGTCCTAACGGCGACTTAACGGCATCCTAACGCCGTCTCAACTGAAAGAAGAAAGAAACAGTCTTTATTAGTCACGCAACACACCACACTACAACACATGCTTGCACACACACACACATGCACATGCTTTGATGGTGGCCGGTGAAATGGTTCCTCTGCATTTAACCATCCTGGCTTGTCCTTCCTCCGGGGGCACAGCCAGGAGCAGTGGGCAGCGTACGTGGACGCGCCCGGGGACCAGGTGATAATTGTCCATTGTTGGTCAGACAATGATGGGTGCATGTTTTTGGTGGGGGTCTTACAGTAAGGTCTTACTAGACCTTACTGACGTGAGGTGGAGGAAACCCCATGTGAGCACGGGGAGAACATGCAAACTCCACACAGAAAGGCTCCTATTTGGGAGATAACCTGCCGGAGCACCGTGCCAACAGCGCCCCAGGCGGGAATCGAACCCAGGTCCTTCTTGCTGTGAGGCAGCAGTGCAATGCACTGCGCCACCGTGCCACCAACTGACTATGTTGACTGTGTTGACTATGGCAGAATGGAAGCCATCAGCCTGTGGAGCAGCTTCAGTTTTGGTGAGAGCGCACGTCAGGCGTGTGAAAGTGGCGCCGATGGAGGGCGGAGTTATGAGCGGAGAACAGAGGGGCTTCTGGGTATTTTTAGGATGATGGCTTTGACCTTTCAGCAGAGCTGCCGCTGTTTCTCCGACGCTTCCTTTCTCCTCAGACTCCTGTGGAGCCTCTGGTTGAAACCACACCCTGTGTTTTTGGGATCCACTCCGTTTGATCCCGGAGGTGGGACGCTCCGACTTCCGGGATCAGATGTGGTTCCCTGAGCCTTCCTCTGGAACTGCTCCACTCTGACAACATTTCACTGAACTTGGTTTAAGTGAGGACGGCCTGTATGTCTGTCTGTCTGTCTGCCTGTCTGCCTGTCTGTCTGCCTGCCTGTTTCTGTGGAGGGAGGGAAAGTGTTTTCATCCGTCTCTGACTTCAGCTGATTTGATGTCTAGTTGTTCCATTATTTCTATTGTGCGAGTTGACGTCGTCATTTTATAAACGTTTGCCAGTTGGCATGACGCCAGCCTCCCCGTTGGCCAGCTAACCTGTTTTCTGGTTCCTAAATGTGTCGTGAAGATGCAGAACTGTTGCACCTACTCTTCCCAAACTTATAGTGAGCTGTTGTCGTTTGTTGTGCATCGTTAAATTGGGATCCGCCTTGATTCAGGAACCTACCGATTGAGTTTTCTTTTTTTCTAAATGTAGTCAAACCTGAAATAAAAGCTTTGCAAAGCGGCCCTGACCCTAACCCTGACTGACTGCCTGGCTGGCTGGCTGGCTGACTGACTGACTGACTGACTGACTGACTGACTGGCTGGCTGGCTGGCTGACTGACTGACTGACTGACTGACTGACTGACTGACTGACTGACTGACTGACTGGCTGGCTGGCTGGCTGGCTGGCTGACTGACTGACTGACTGACTGGCTGGCTGGCTGGCTGACTGACTGACTGACTGGCTGGCTGACTGACTGGCTGACTGACTGGCTGGCTGGCTGGCTGGCTGGCTGGCTGGCTGACTGACTGACTGACTGACTGGCTGGCTGGCTGACTGACTGACTGACTGGCTGGCTGGCTGGCTGGCTGGCTGGCTGGCTGGCTGGCTGACTGACTAGCTGACTGAGCCTCCCCCTGACCCTGCAGCACGGCCAGCAGCTCTACCGCCACATCTTCCTGGGCTCCAAGGAGGAGGACAACAGCCAGAAGAACTTTGAGCTGCTCTTCACCACGCTGGCCGTGCTCACCATCGAGCTGGCCAACGAGGAGGTGGTGGTGGACCTGGTCCGCCTGGCCGCCGCCCTGCAGGTACCTGCCCTCCGCCTGGCCTCGTCATCCTGGCCTGGGCCTTCCATGGCCCGATTTAAGTGAAGCTCTGATAAGAAGCTGCGGCGTCGTGAGCGTTTGGTTTCTCCTAAATTCTCCACATTCTTCCTCCTGGTTGATCCGAGGCCTCTGTTGTTTTACACGTTAACGCAGTAAAACTACCGATAATACTGATGCAAGTATGAGGAGCTACTGAACGCAACACAGAGCTAGCGCCGCGTTGGGAGAACTGAAATAAGAACATCGAGAAGGAGTAAGAAGCAGAACGTGCGTCATGAGGAGATGAACCATGACAGAGTAACAACTGAAGCAGCTACAGCGTAAAACACAAGTGTAGACATTATGAATACTGCGTGTCTTTGAAGTACTCCATACATCAAATACTACATCCATGTTATGTATGCAGGGCGGAGTTTCCACAAATAAATGTAAATGAAGATGTTCTGTCAGAGATGAACTGAATGATGAGAAGAAGATTCAAGAGAAGGAAAAGATACATGCATACATGAATGACACACACACACACACACACACACACACACACACGCACATACACACACACATACACACACATATATTTTTTTTTATTATTAATAATAATAAACATATTATTATTATTATTATAATTATTAATATTAATAATAATAAAGATAAAAAATATGTTTATTATTATTAATAATAATAATAGTATTATTATTTTTATTATTATTAATAATAATATAATTTTTATTATTATTATTATTATTATTATTATTAATAAAAATAATAATTTGTTTATTATTATTAATAAAAATAATAAAATAATAATAATTGTTGAGGAAAAGTAGGAAAGCTTATAACAAACTCTTCATAGGTATTTGTTCTGTCAGTTAAATGATTCTGGAAAAGCTCAAACATTCATCATGTTCCATCTTCATCCAATCAGTGAGTCTGTAGAGGTCATTCTGCGCTGTGATTGGTTGCTTCAGGATATGGCTCTGGCCAACGAGGAGAACATGTCGATGTTCACCCGCTGCGGCATCATGGCGCTGGTGGCGGCGTACCTCAACTTCCTGGGCCAGATGATCGCCAACCCCCCGTTCTGCCAACACGTCAGCAAGGTACCGCCCCCCACGGAGTTGTGATGGAGGTGGGGTCATAGGGGTGGCGCTGGGACCATCCAAACAGGACATTAGATTCCATTCAAAACCTAAATGCACATTGTGGTCCATGCTGATGATGTAGAGTGCACAGTGAGCGCTTCTTTGGGATGTCTTGCTGCAGATTTATTTTCCTTATTCCCTGTGCTCCACGCTGGCTGCGTCTGCAGGTGATCGAGCTGAGAACAATGGACGCCCCGCACCTCCTTCCTGAACACATCTTCAGAGACAAGTGTCCGTGAGTGTCCACCTCCCTGAACATTTCCACTCCTGATTTGGATCATTTTGATCTTATCTCACACCCATCTCACAGATTTATATCATTTACACTGTTTTCATTTGAATTTTTCATCAGTTATTCTGGATGATCCCTCTGTTGAACCTTAAATATTTGACAATTTAACATGAGAGGCATTACTAACACCACGTGTGTATGGCCACGAAACACATGATAATACAATGACAATACAATAATAATACAATGATAATACAATTATAAGACAATAATAATACAATTGTAACACAATAATAATACAATGATAACACAATAATAATACAATGATAACACAATAATAATACAATAATACAATGACAATACAATAATAATACAATGACAATACAATAATAATACAATAACAATACAATAATAATATAATGACAATACAATAATAATACAATAATGCGATAACAATACAATAACAATACAATAATAATACAATGACAATACAATGACAATACAATAATAATACAATGACAATGCAATAACAATACAATAATAATATAATGACAATACAATGATAACACAATGACAATACAATGATAATATAATGACAATACAATAATAATACAATGACAATACAATATTAATACAATGACAATACAATAATAATACAATGACAATACAATAACATTACAATAATAATACAATGACAATACAATAATAAAACAATAATAATACAGTAACAATACAATAATAATACAATGACAATACAATAATAATACAATTATAATACAATGACAATGCAATTACATTACAATAATAATACAATGACAATACAATGACAATACAATAATAATACAATGACAATGCAATAACAATACAATAATAATATAATGACAATACAATGACAATACAAAAATAATACAATGATAATACAGTGACAATAAAATGACAGTACAATAATAATACAATGATAACACAATGACAATACAATGATAATATAATGACAAAACAATAATAATACAATGATCATACAATGGCAGTACAATGACAATACAATAATAATACAATGACAATACAATATTAATACAATGACAATACAATAATAATACAATGACAATACAATAACATTACAATAATAATACAATGACAATACAATAATAAAACAATAATAATACAGTAACAATACAATAATAATACAATGACAATACAATAATAATACAATTATAATACAATGACAATACAATTACATTACAATAATAATACAATGACAATACAATAATAATACAATGACAATACAATGACATTACTATAATAATACAATGACAATGCAATAATAATACAATAACAATACAATAATAAATCAATGACAATACAATTACGATACAATAATAATACAATGACAATACAATGACAATACAATAATAATACAATGACATTACAATAATAATACAATGACAATACAATGACATTACAATAATTATACAATGGCAATAAACTAACAATACAATAATAATACAATGACAATACAATGACAATACAATAACATTACAATAATAATACAATGACAATGCAATAATAATACAATAACAATACAATAACGATACAATAATAATACAATGACAATACAATGGCATTACAATAATAATGCAATGACAATACAATGACAATACAATGACAATACAATAATAATACAATGACAATACAATGGCATTACAATGACAATACAATAATAATACAATGACAATGCAATTACATTACAATAATAATACAATGACAATACAATAATATTACAATGACATTACTATTGTAATACAATGACAATACAATTACAATACAATAATAATACAATGACAATACAATGACAATACAATAATAATACAATGACATTACAATAATAATACAATGACATTACAATAATAATACAATGACAATACAATGTTATACAATAATAATACAATGGCAATACACTAACAATACCATAATAATACAATGACAATACAATAACATTACAATAATAATACAATGACAATACAATAATAATACAATAACAATACCATAATAATACAATGACAATACAATGACAATACAGTGACAATACAATAACATTACAATAATAATACAATGACAATGCAATAATAATACAAAAACAATACAATTGCAATACAATAATAATACAATGACAATACAATGACAATACAATAACAATACAATAATAATACAATGACAATACAAGACAATACAATGACAATACAATGGCATTACAATGACAATACAATGACAATACAATAATAATACAATGACAATACAATGACAATACAATGGCATTACAATGACAATACAATAACATTACAATGACAATACAATGACAATACAATGACAATACAATGACAATACAATAACATTACAATGACAATACAATAATAATACAATAATAATACAATGACAATACAATAATAATACAATGACAATGACAATACAATAATAATACAATGACAATACAATAATAATACAATAATAATACAATGACAATACAATAATAATACAATGACAATACAATAATAACACAATGATAATACAAAGACAATACAATGACAATACAATAATAATATAATGACAATACAATGACAATACAAAAATAATACAATGATAATACAATGACAATAAAATGACAGTACACGAATAATACAATGATAACACAATGACAATACAATGACAATACAATGATAATATAATGACAATACAATAATAATACAATGATCATACAATGGCAATACAATAACATTACAATAATAATACAATGACAATGCAATAATAATACAATGACAATACAATAATAATACAATGACAATGCAATGACAATACAATAACATTACAATAATAATACAAAGAAAATGCAATAACATTACAATAATAATACAATGACAATGCAATAATAATTCAATGACAGTACAATGACAATACAATGACAATACAATAATAATACAATGACAATACAATGACAATACAATAACATTACAATAATAATACAATGAAAATGCAATAACATTACAATAATAATACAATGACAATGCAATAATAATTCAATGACAGTACAATGACAATACAATGACAATACAATAATAATACAATGACAATACAATGACAATACAATAACATTACAATAATAATACAATGAAAATGCAATAACATTACAATAATAATACAATGACAATGCAATAATAATTCAATGACAGTACAATGACAATACAATGACAATACAATAATAATACAATGACAATACAATGACAATACAATAATAATACAATGACATTACAATAATAATACAATGACAATACAATGTTATACAATAATAATACAATGGCAATACACTAACAATACCATAATAATACAATGACAATACAATAACATTACAATAATAATACAATGACAATACAATAATAATACAATAACAATACCATAATAATACAATGACAATACAATGACAATACAGTGACAATACAATAACATTACAATAATAATACAATGACAATGCAATAATAATACAAAAACAATACAATTGCAATACAATAATAATACAATGACAATACAATGACAATACAATAACAATACAATAATAATACAATGACAATACAAGACAATACAATGACAATACAATAATAATACAATGACATTACAATAATAATACAATGACAATACAATGGCATTACAATGACAATACAATGACAATACAATAATAATACAATGACAATACAATGACAATACAATGGCATTACAATGACAATACAATAACATTACAATGACAATACAATGACAATACAATGACAATACAATAACATTACAATGACAATACAATAATAATACAATAATAATACAATGACAATACAATAATAATACAATGACAATGACAATACAATAATAATACAATGACAATACAATAATAATACAATAATAATACAATGACAATACAATAATAATACAATGACAATACAATAATAACCCAATGATAATACAATGACAATACAATGACAATACAATAATAATATAATGACAATACAATGACAATACAAAAATAATACAATGATAATACAATGACAATAAAATGACAGTACACGAATAATACAATGATAACACAATGACAATACAATGACAATACAATGATAATATAATGACAATACAATAATAATACAATGATCATACAATGGCAATACAATAACATTACAATAATAATACAATGACAATGCAATAATAATACAATGACAATACAATAATAATACAATGACAATGCAATGACAATACAATAACATTACAATAATAATACAATGAAAATGCAATAACATTACAATAATAATACAATGACAATGCAATAATAATTCAATGACAGTACAATGACAATACAATGACAATACAATAATAATACAATGACAATACAATGACAATACAATAACATTACAATAATAATACAATGAAAATGCAATAACATTACAATAATAATACAATGACAATGCAATAATAATTCAATGACAGTACAATGACAATACAATGACAATACAATAATAATACAATGACAATACAATGACAATACAATAACATTACAATAATAATACAATGACAATGCAATAATAATACAATGACAATACAATGACAATACAATGACAATACAATAATAATACAATGACAATACAATAATAATACAATGGGTCCATAGAGGTTAGGGTTAGGGTGGAGCTCTGAGCCTGGACAGCCTGGAGGAAGTTCTTTGAGCTTTTCTGAGTGGTGAGACAACCCATCAACGTTAAGATCACTCTTCAAAAGCCACCCAGAGGATAGAGAAGGTGACAGAATAACAGAAATACCTGTTGTTATATGAATATCAAGGACATGGAAAACAGGGGGTGCCGTTAGCGTCTGACCAGCCTCTTCTCTTTGGATAAACCTTCTGTGGTCTTGGTCAGTCGAGAGAAATCATTTCAACTTTGTAACACAGAATGTCCAGAGATTTAAAGTGATATTTAGTCTGGTTTGGACAGTTCTCTTGTCACGGACATCCCTCTCTCCAGCCTCCCGGACTCCCTGGACAAGGAGGACCGCCCGCTGTACTTCCAGACGGCCGACATGGCCGAGTGCTTGGCCGGACCGGGCTACAACGCCGAGCGGCTTTCCATCCCGTACATTCCTCAGGTCACAGGTGAGAAGATGCTCCACGTCCAGGTTGTAGTGAACACCAAGCCGTGTGCAACGCGGTGCGATCGAAGTTTGTTTTCCCACAATTTAAAGCAACAAAGCTTTTCAACGAGCGCTGAGTCCTGGTAAAGAACCAGAGGCTCTTTGAGGGTTTACAGAGACGGAAAGGGAAACAACGTTGTGGGATCGGCTCAAACACCATTTCCTACAAAATAAGTTGAAAGCAAATTCAATGTTTAAACTTTTTGGCGCTCGGGATTCCGTCCCTCGCTCTGGCACTCTGCGGTGCTTTCCGAGCGCTTAGTTCCTTTACCTTCCAAATCCCAGTTCGGTGTCATACCGGGCACAGAACCTGGGTTTGGTTGTATTTGATGTGTGGCAATCTACCGTTCACGTTGCTTTCTGATTTTGGCTTCTTTTAAAGTCACTTTCATTTAACCACCAACGTGTCCTTCTACCTTTTTCCTCTGACTCAGTGCTGTACACGGTAGGGAAAATCCTGCACAGGTGCAAACAGACATCCAGAGGTAAAGATCTGTAGAGAAGGTTCCTCCGGCTACCTCTCTGATCTCAGGCTGTGGGACTCTGGTCCAGACCGAGCGCTGTAGTGGGGCTTCTAGAGTGAGCCAACCTTCTGGACCCAAGGAGAACATTTTGAAGCAGAGGTGTTTAAAAGATAAACACATATAAACAACAATTACTGATCTAATTGGATAAGTGCAGCCTCTGTAAAACCTCAAGGTCAGCGCTACGTCATCAAGGTCACCGGTGTGAGCTTTACTCACTGCTACGGCGTAGCTTAGCTTAAGTTCAGTTTAAAAAAACTGTTCCGAAAATGGAATATGTTCCAGTGTTTGATCTAAACACTGTGAGAGTAACAGGGCCTGAGATCATTGACCTTTGACCTTGTGGTGACCCCGTGTTCCCTCCGTTTGAAGGCCATGAAGGAGAAGCTGCTTCCAGGTGTAGACTGTGCTGTGGTCCTGGTACAACCTAGTGTCGTAGTGATGCTTCAGTTTGTACTTTATGTCAAAGTTGTGTCATTGTTCATTGTTTGTACCTTTTCATTTGTAAATCAACAAATTAAAAGGTCTACTCTACATCTCCTCTACATCTACTGTACTCTACATCTACTCTACATCTACTCTACTCTACATCTACTCTACTCTACATCTCCTCTACATCTCCTCTACATCTACTCTACTCTACATGTACTCTACTCTACATCTCCTCTACATCTACTCTACATCTACTCTACTCTACATCTACTCTACATCTACTCTACTCTACATCTCCTCTACATCTCCTCTACATCTACTCTCCATCTACTCTACTCTACATCTACTCTACATCTCCTCTACATCTACTCTACATTTACTCTACTCTACTCTACATCTACTCCACATCTACTCTGCCTCTACTATACTCTACATCTACTGCACTCTACATCTACTCTACATCTACTCTACTCTACATGTACTCTACTCTACATCTCCTCTACATCTACTCTACTCTACATGTACTCTACTCTACATCTCCTCTACATCTACTCTACATCTACTCTACTCTACATCTACTCTACATCTACTCTACTCTACATCTCCTCTACATCTACTCTCCATCTACTCTACTCTACATCTACTCTACATCTCCTCTACATCTACTCTACATTTACTCTACTCTACTCTACATCTACTCCACATCTACTCTGCCTCTACTCTACTCTACATCTACTGCACTCTACATCTACAGCACTCTACATCTACTCTACATCTACTCTACTCTACATCTACTCTACTCTACATCTACTCTACATCTACTCTACTCTACATCTCCTCTACATCTACTCTACTCTACATCTACTCTACTTTACATCTCCTCTACATCTACTCTACATCTACTCTACTCTACATCTACTCTACATCTACTCTACTCTCCATCTACTCTTCTCCACATCTACTCCACATCTACTCTGTCTCTACTCTACTCTACATCTACTCTACTCTACATCTACTCTACATCTACTCTACTCTAAGCTACATCTACTCTACTCAACATCTACTCCACAGCTACTCTGCTTCTACTCTACATCCACTCCACATCTACTCTGCTTCTACTCTCCATCTACTCTACTCTACATCTACTCTACATCTACTCTACTCTACATCTACTCTACTCTACTCTCCATCTACTCTACATCTACTCTACTCTACATCTACTCCACATCTACTCTGCTTCTACTCTACATCTACTCTACCTCTACTCTCCTCTACTTCTACTCTACCTTGACTATACTCTCCCTCTACTCTACCTCTACTCTTCCTCTTTTCTACTCCTCGAAATGTTGACATTTAAGTATTCATTCCCTTTGTAATTATAAGGCTAACGTGACACTCTACACTCTTCTCTAGATTTCCTTAAAACCTGGTTGATCGTCTCAAGCTGTTTAGGAAGTTGATGAACGACGTGTTTGGAATGATTCATGTGAGCTCCCTCTGGTGGCTCCCTCTGGTGGCTCCCTCTGGTGGCTCCCTCTGGTGGCTCCCTCTGGTGGCTCCCTCTGGTGGCTGCCTCTGGTGGCTCCCTCTGGTGGCTCCCTCTGGTGGCTCCCTCTGGTGGCTCCCTCTGGTGGCTCCCTCTGGTGGCTCCAACCGTGTCACACAGATGTTTTTCCAAATGACAGAGCATTAGAAAAAGTCCTGGAAAGTGGAACTCTATCAATAAAGACAGCACCTCAAACCTCCATCTACAGCAGCTTGTTTTTCAATTCATTCCATTCTGACCTCCAGCCTGCTGCTGCATTCTGCCTTTCAACGTGGAAGCAAAACGTCTGGGGTGTAATTGCAGAGAAGCACGGATGTTGCCGTGAACAAGATCATCTGAAAGTCACTGAACTGACTTGTACAGAAGAGGAAAAGACGTGAAGCTGCAGCCGCACGGCCTCGCTCAGGCCGCCTCATGATGTCGTCGCCGATGAAGCTGCACCTTGAAATGTTCATGGATCAACAATCTCAGCATAAACAGCCTTTAAGGAAGAAGCCCCGGATCACCCAGCCCGGAAATAATTAGTAAAATGTCACTTTGAAGATACTGCACAAGTGGCAGTAAGTCAGGTGGTCGGATGAGGCTGAAGGGGGACTTTTTGGCACGAACACTAAGTGGTAACCGGAGCAGCGGGTGGCGGCGTCAGGGACTGTGCTCAGGATGGGAAGATGAAAGTGAACAATGCACATAGTTCCTGGATGAAGAGCCGCCGTCCTCTCCCGGGAAGCTTCAGGGAGGAGCTCTGTCAGTCACACCCCTGCAGAGCAATTCTTCAAATGGAGAAAATTGAGTCCTGACCTTCACCTCATCGTGCCCCATCTGTGAGAAGACCTTGAGCCGCTGCACCACCCCTCAACTTTACAACTTGACTTTCTTTATTTGCAGTTTTACGAGAAGCAAATGTGGCTCCGTCATGCGCACAGAGACTGGTTGAGAGGTGCATCTTTTTGGGGCGGCGTTGAGAGAGGGATTCAGACTTCCCGCTCGGACTGGGCCGAGCGGGGAATGGTTTGGAGGCTGAAAACATTTTCAAGGCGCTGAAGGTTAAAAGTGGAGATAAATTATGTGATACGTGGATTAATAATGAGCTGATAAGGTGGCGGCTTTCAGTGTTCAGTCCCGTTTTAGTTGGATCTATGTTACATCTCTTATCTATTCTGACTTTTAAGTGAAATCTCTAAAACCCTCAAACTAAGACCCTTATATCCTCAATAACTGTCCTTAGATCCAGGTGTGCACATGAGCTTTTCGTTCTGGTTGTCATGGGAGCACCATGACACGCCCCTTAGCACGGCGTTGTCCTCGCCACCTCCCTCTCTGTCCTCCTCAGCTTCCTGCTTTACGCCGCCGGAAGCTGTTTCATCCATCGGCCCACGGCTTTGGGTCGAATGGGCGAGATCTGGACTTTTATTGAGATGGAGGCGTGCGCTGCTCAAAGGCAGCATCAGGGACAATACAAGTTCCTTGTGGATGTTGGAGTAACAATCTGGATCACTTCACTTCACTGATTGGCCGTCTGACTAGATGTGTTGATCTGTCCTGCTTCCAGACGAAGAGCGCCTGACGAGGAGGAAGAGCTTGGTGGACACCATCTCCCTGCAGGTGGACATCGTGTCCAACAACCTGCCGGACAAGGTCAGTGACGACGCGCTCAGAGTCAAAGAGTCGTGTTTTGATTTGACGGAATCTCAGACGTTTCCTGTTCTGATCGACTGACGCTCATGGTGTTTGTGTCGCGGTTTCTCTTCGTCAGCAGAACACGGGAGGTTCAGGAAGTTTTTTGATGTTTTCTGATGTTTATTTAAGTTTTTTATGTTTTGTGAAGTGTTTTTAAGTTTCTTGATGGTTTTTTTGTTTCTTGAAGTCTCTTGATGTTTCTTCTCGCTGCAGTCGCAGCTGGCGGAGGAGATCACGTTCGAGACGCTGAAGAAGGCGATCGGTAAGAAAGGTCTGCTCTGAAAAGACGAGTTAAAGAACTGAGCTGAACTAACTGTACTAACTGCCACGTTGCTGAGATGCTCTTCAGTCTTGTTAAACATGAGAAACGATCTTATCATCTAAAGTCCTGGTTCTGAACCTCTTGGGCTTCCCGGTCTGTTCAGCAAGGAATGATGCTGCTGGTTCAGAAGCAGAACATCCCTCCAGGTCGCTTCTGTCATATCTCGAGTAAAAAAAGTAGTGACACGGTTCTGATTGGTCCAGACACCACCGGGATGGAGGAGCAGGAGAGGGAGAAGCGCCGTCAGGTGATGGAGAAGTTCCAGAAAGCTCCGTTTGAGGAGATCGCCGCTCACTGCGAGTCCAAGGTGACGAAGCGAGAGACGGAGGGAAGCGTGCATGTTTGGAGGAAGGTTTGGCTTGAACGGCTGGTGTTTGTGTTTACCTCCCAGGCCAACATGCTGCACGACAGACTGGCCCACATCTTTGAACTCACCATCCGGTGAGTCCAGCGTCTCCGGCTCCAACGCCGAGCGGCAGGAAGTGGTCGTCAATCAGTGCAATATAATGATTGATGTAATTCATTTCAAATGAGTGAATGATGTCGTTCGTTGTGTTTCAGTGTTAATTCAACACAGATGCTACAAATAATATCCATAGAAAATCTAAAATCTTGAGACATAAATGGCATTTTGGTGAATGATGTGTTGAAGTTTGTAGAAACACAAGCAGCAGGAAACGGATTGACTGACGTTGGTGAAGTTGAGCTGGAGGCGGCGACGCTGTGCAGGAACTCGATTTGATTGAGAAGAAGAAGGAGCGTACACACAAAAACCTTCAATCGAACAAAACATGAAGTCATAAATAATAATAACAAAAACATAAAAACATAAATACATGTGGAGGAAAAGACATCAAATAATAAATTGATGCTGGTTGGAATGCTGGGACCTTCATCCCCTCCCTCTCCCTCTTTCTCTCCTCATCCATTGAGACATTGAATGATAAAGCAGTTTTTATAATTTGTCCTAATGTCTCCAGTGATTCAGACTCATCCGTCCTTTAAACCCAGACTAACCTGGCACTGTGTCGTCCCCAGACCCCCCCCCAGCCCATCCGGCGTGGTGGCCGTCTCCACCGGCCACGCCCAGCACCAGCACCAGTCCATCCCCGTCTACGAGATGAAATTCCCCGACCTGTGCGTTTACTGAGTCCGCTCCAACCGCCCAGGACTCGTGGAACCCCCTACCGCCCAGAACACCTCCAACCCCCAACCGCCCAGAACACCTCCAACCCCCAACCGCCCAGAACACCTCCAACCCCCAACCGCCCAGAACACCTCCAACCCCCAACCGCCCAGAACACCTCCAACCCCCAACCGCCCAGAACACCTCCAACCCCCAACCGCCCAGAACACCTCCAACCCCCAACCGCCCAGAACACCTCCAACCCCCAACCGCCCAGAATGCCTCCAACCCCCAACCGCCCAGAACGCCTCCAACCCCCAACCGCCCAGAACACCTCCAACCCCCAACCGCCCAGAACGCCTCCAACCCCCAACCGCCCAGAATGCCTCCAACCCCCAACCGCCCAAGACGCCTCCAACCCCCAACCGCCCAGAACGCCTCCAACCCCCAACCGCCCAGAACGCCTCCAACCCCCAACCGCCCAAGACGCCTCCAACCCCCAACCGCCCAGAACGCCTCCAACCCCCTACCGCCCAGAACACCTCCAACCCCCAACCGCCCAGAACGCCTCCAACCCCCAACCGCCCAGAACGCCTCCAACCCCCAACCGCCCAGAACGCCTCCAACCCCCAACCGCCCAGAACGCCTCCAACCCCCAACCGCCCAGAACGCCTCCAACCCCCAACCGCCCAGAACGCCTCCAACCCCCAACCGCACAGGACACCTCCAACCCCCAACCGCCCAGAACGCCTCCAACCCCCAACCGCCCAGAACGCCTCCAACCCCCAACCGCCCAGAACACCTCCAACCCCCAACCGCCCAGAACGCCTCCAACCCCCAACCGCCCAGAACGCCTCCAACCCCCAACAGCACAGGACACCTCCAACCCCCAACCGCCCAGAACGCCTCCAACCCCCAACCGCACAGGACACCTCCAACCCCCAATCGCCCAGAACACCTCCAACCCCCAACCGCCCAGGACTCCTAGAACCCCCAACCACCCAAGACTTCTAGAACACCCAACCACCCAAGACTTCTAGAACCCCCAACCGCACCTCAATCGCAAACTCGTGCTTTGTGTTCAAAAACGCTGCGATACCAGCGTAGTTAGATGTAGTTGCACTCAAAGCAACATCACGTTTCATTTTTGAAAATTTGTGATGGTTTCACAATAAGTCTGAATGTGTTCTGAAAAAATGAACGGTGTCCAAAACCTAAAAAGAAAAAAATGCTGTGATCTAACTTTTAGTGCAACTTCAAAATCAAAAGGTATTTGTATCAGTACAAGCAGCAAAGTACCGAAGAAGTAGAAGGAGTACCCAGTGTCTGGTGCCTCCGCAATCATATTATGATGCATTTCTACTTATACACTCTTAGTACACACACTTAATACCTACACGTAGTAGAGATCACACGACTCCACCTAAATGTGTAGTGTATTTTAAATACATTCGCTGATGGAAAGTTTCCTCGCAGTGTCTGGAAGCTAGCGCCCCCCGCAGGTCTGGAGGAGCAGCGGCTGCACTCAGTCTGAACCCGTAAAGAACAAATAACAATGTGTTCTACGGTGGTGAACTGGCTCTGATTGGGACTGTGACGGTGCTGATATTTAAAGAAACATCCTTCGAATAGTAAAGTGCATCCAACCTCACTCCTAGAAACACGTGCCCCAGGACGCTTCTTGTAACCTGTATCCTGGAAGAAAGTACTCACCGTGGACATAACGCAGTGAATATTCGGAGCGGCAGTTCCTGAAGCGGCCAGCAGGGGCTGCCTGTCAAGCAATACGCTGAAGCTTTTTAGGAGAATTAGGCTGAATCGTGACGTGGTTTTTGCTTGTTTTATCTCCAGAATAATGTATAGAAGGAAATGAAATATATTTGTAGTATAAAAAGAGGACGTGATGGTGAAGTAGCGGGGGTCACACGGGGCCTCGTGGGTCAGAAGGTTCAGGCTCCGACGTCTTTCATGTGGAGTCGTCGTAAAGTAATAAATCCTCCTCCAGAAGCGGTACTTTTTAATTCACCAGGGAGTATAATGTTCTACAGATGTTTTATCAACTTTGGGAGACTGATGTGTTGAGACATATATTTTCAAATATATTCATATATATATTCATATATATATATATATATATATATATATATATATATATAATATATACATTTACCAATATGTAGGCAGTGACTTTCAGAGCCAGCACTAAGAAGTGGAGAAGCTCCAGAAGCAGCAGCTCAGCGGCGCATATTTCATATTTCATATTTTATATTTCATATTTCATATTTTATATTTCATATTTCTTATTTCGAAGCAGGTTCTCAGGACCCCTTTAAGTTCCTTCTCATTCAGATCATCCGGCGTGGGCTCCGTCTCCCGATTCCACTTTCTTCAAAACACTTTGAAGCAGTTTGTCTCAAAAAACTGTGAAAATGAAGCCGTTACTCACTGAAATACTAGAAATCCTGCATATTAATAAACTGATGATGAATATTGGATTTTGACGAACAGAAATCATGAATAAAAGGTTGATTTGGGAAAATTCAAGAGATTTAAGAAATGTTTTCTAATAAAATAAATATAATAAATATTTCTTCAATATTTCATTTGGGATAAATCTCCACCCGTTGGCGCGCCGCGCCACCGCGCTCTATGGGCTGCATGTGGCCCTCGGTCCACAGCTTGGCCACCGCTGTCCAGTTACTAGATGGATACGAGGGAGGGAAACAAACTGGAGCCGTCATGACGTTTGTCTGTAAGAGGATCTGAGGTCAAAGTTTAAAGGTCACCTGAGTGACGGATTGTTTGGGTGGGGCTGTGAACGAGGAGGCTGAACCTCCACTGGCTTTTAGTTTTGATCAGAATCAGATTTTGTTTTTTATCGTTTCCTGGTGCCTGGGTGTCAGAAAACAAAATGGTGGTTTGGGAGGAGGAGCGGGATGTTTGTGTTGTGACGGAATGTTGTTGATTGGTCGGTTCACACCGAGTCCGTCTTCATTCCATCACTGACACTCTACCCAAAGCAGCACTCTCCTGACATTATAATAACCTTGTAATGACCTTATAATGACCTTCTCCTGACCTTATAATGACCTTGTCCTGAAATTCTACTGGCCTTATAATGATCTTCTGCTGACCTTGTACTGACCTTCTGCACTTCTATTGAGCTTCCACTGACCTTATAATGACCTTTCCCCTGACCTTCTGACTTTATAATGACCTTCTTTGACCTTCTCCTGACCTACTGACCTTCCCCCGACCTAGTGACCTTCTACTGGCCTAGTGACCTCCTGACCTTCTACTGACCTACAGCCCTTCTGACATTCTGCTGAATGTCTTCTGACCTTGTGACCGTCTACTGACCTTATAATGACCTTCTCTTGAACTTCTGACCTTCTAGTGACCTTATAATAATGTTCTACTGACCTTCTCCTGACCCACTGGCCTTCTGCTGACCTTCTACTAACCTACAAACCTTCTACAGACCTATTGACCTTCTACTGACCTACAAACCTTCTACTGAGCTTCTGACCTTATAATGACCTTCTGCTGAACTACCGATCTTCTCCTGACCTTCTAGCGACCTAGTGACCTTCTATTGACCTTCTCCTGACCTACTGACCTTCTACTGACCACCTCTAGATCTCCTGAAACTACAAAGTGAGGGACGTATCAGCCTCTAAAGGGTTAAAGTGAACCTGTGCTTTTCATTTCATTTGCAGTCTGTTTGTGAACGTAGTTGCATTAGTTGAGAGTCTGTAACTGTAACTGTCTGTAACTGTAAGTTACATCTTAAATCTATTCCTGGGCCTGATGTAAGTTTTCCTGCTGCAATGATAATATTTTATATTATTGATTTGATATGAATCAGGTTTCATTTGTTGTGGTGAAAAAGTAATCTATGTTAGGACGGCGCATCTGTGGTTTTATATATGTGCTTGATGCAGACCAAGCTTGGAAACTCAATACTTTCACCCAATACATCTTTTGAAAGGAGCTCTTTGGGAAAACAGGCGACGAGACACTTCTGCTCAGTGTGACCTCCCTTCATTGATTATAGATCCTGCTTGATTGGCAGCCTGCCTGAAGCGTGTCGCTTGCGGGGTGGTCCAGGGGACCCTTGTGGGCGGGCACCAGGTGGTCGGGAAGTGAAGCCTTTAATGTACCTGGCGTTCAGTCCATTGATGCATAAAACAGGAAGTTGTGTTGGACTGTTGTTCTTTCTTCCTTTGAAACAAGGTTTTGCGTTGGTGCAGATCATTCTTCATTCTTCCCTTTATTTTAAATCAAACCACCCCCAGGGGCCGCCGGAGGGGTTTGCTCCAAAATAGTGGAGTGTTGGTCAGGACATTTACATTTTTGTACTTTTACTTGAAACTTTTAAATCTGTGGTTTGTTGAGAAGGAAACTGTGTTTTCACTGTTTCAGGAGGAAGTTTAGGAAACAATCATTTGTTTGTGTTTGTTGTGTTGAACTGATCCACGGCTTCATTCATTGATTTGTTGTTTGAACCGTGTGAAGGGCTTCGTCCGTGCTGGATCCCGTTCTGACGGGGTTAAAGGTCAAAGAGCAATAGCTTCTGGTTTGAAAGGGAAGCAGAAGAAATCCAATCTGGGTTAGGCTTTAATCTGGGTTGGACTGTAATCTGAGTGGGACTTTAATCTGGGTTAGACTGTAATCTGGGTTAGACGTAATCTGGGTTAGGATGCAATCTGGGTTAGACATGATTTGGGTTAGGATGCAATCAGGGTTAGACGTAATCTGGGTAAAACGTAATCTGGGTTGGACGTAATCTGAGTTAGGCTGTAATCCGGGTTAGACGTAATCTGGGTTAGACGTAATCTGAGTTAGGCTGTAATCTGGGTTAGACGTAATCTGGGTTAGGATGCAATCTGGGTTAGACATAATCTGGGTAAAACGTAATCTGGGTTAGGCTGTAATCTGGGTTAGACGTAATCTGGGTTAGGATGCAATCTGGGTTTGACTGTAATCTGTAATTTGTGCCAAAAAGCGTAATCACAGCAATTTGAGGAGGATTGAGACAAATGTTCAGCGTCGTTCTCAGATTAAAACTCAGATGAAACACAAATTTATCTCAGAATTAACTCAGATTTAATTCATACTCAAATTAAACTCAGATGAAACTCAGATTAAAATCAGATGTAAATCAGATGTAAATCAGATTAAATCAGATTAAATAGGTGAATGTATGGTCGCGCAGGCAGCTGTGAATCCATGTTTGAGTCATAATAATCTAGAGAATCCAACACATCGCTTTGCTCAGCCCCGAGTGGAGATTAGTAGAGATTATTAAACGTCATGAGTTCAATTAATGGTCATTGTGATTGCATTTGCACTTTGAAACTTTGTACGTTCCTAGAGCATGTTTAGTGACGTAGGAACGCTGTGTCTATCTGATGTGTCCATCTGACGTGTCCTATAGGACGTGTCCCACGCAACGTGTCCTATGGGACGTGTCCAACGCCACGTGTCCGACGCGACGTGTCCTATGGGACGTGTCCGACGCAACGTGTCCGGTGTGACGTGTCTGACGTATCGGACATGTCCAACGCGACGTGTCCGATGTGCCGTGTTCTACGGGACGTGTCCGACGCGATGTGTCCTATGGGACGTGTCCGACGCGAGTGTCCTATGGGACGTGTCCGGTGTGACGTGTCTGACGTATCCGACAAGTCCGACGCGACGTGTCCGATGCGACGTATCCTATGGGACGTGTCCTATGGGACGTGTCCGACGCGATGTGTCCGACGCGACGTGTCCAGTGTGACGTGTCTGACGTATCCGACATGTCCGACGCGACGTGTCCAACGCGACGTGTCCTATGGGACATGTCCGACGCGACGTGTCCGGTGTGACGTTTCCTATGGGACGTGTCTGAAGCGATGTGTCCGATGTGACGTGTCCGGCATGATGTGTCCGACGCGATGTATCTGATGCGACGTGTCCAATGTGTCCGGCGCGACGTGTCCAGTGTGACGTTTCGTATGGGACGTGTCCGACGCGACGTGTCTGACGCGACGTGTCCGTGTCTGACGCGACGTGTCCAATGTGTCCGACTCAACGTTTCCTATGGGACAGGCCCGACGCAACGTGTCCGACCAGGGTGTCAATCCTTTTCTGAACAAGAAAAACAGAGACTGCGGTGGGAAACAAAGCTGCTGTTCATGGCAAAATTATGCATAAGAGCTAATAAAATGTTTCTATTCAATCAGATTGTGTGTTTTTTGGGAGGGGTGCGGGGTCTGAAGGGAGGAAGAAGATCAAACAAACGATTCAAATATTATTGTAAAATATTATTCTGTGTATTATTAAAGAGTCAACTTTTTATCTAAAACAATGTATTTATTAATACATTTATTTTTTGCAAAAATATGTATCAACTAGTATCTGTTTATAAGAATGTAAAGGTGTGGGTGTGGTCAGTTGGGATGGGATGGTATGCATGGGCAGATGGGAGGGGCTGTCAGTTTGGGTTGGATGGTCAATTCGGATGGGATGGTCAGTTGGGATAGGATACGATGGTCAGTTGGGATGGGATGGTCAGTTGGGATTGGATGGTCAGATGGGATGGGATGGGATGGTCAGTTGGGATTGGATGGTCAGATGGGATGGGATGGGATGGTCAGTTGGGATTGGATGGTCAGTTGGGGTACAGAGCGAATGCTTGAGGGGCGTGGCTTAACAGAACAGCCAGCTGAGGTTCCAAACAGTCCCAGCACTTTGTCCGGCAGCTTCAGGCCAAATAGATTAAAATAATATAGTATAGCTTATACAGTGGTACCTCGACGTATATTAAAACAGTCGTATGTTAAAACAGTCGTATATTAAAACAGTCGTATGTTAAAACAGTCATATGTTAAAACAGTCGTATGTTAAAACAGTCGTATGTTAAAACAGTCGTATGTTAAAACAGTCGTATGTTAAAACAGTCGTATGTCCAAGCAATTTTTCCCATATAAATGATGACATCATGAAGGGTGAAAATAAACAAAACACACAGAACAAACAATATAAAAGAAATATGGATAAGCCACGAACTACGTGCACACACCATGTAGGTCTCCCGCTGAGTGACTGCTGACTGACTGCTAACTGGCTGGTACCTTGGATTAGTACTAAGTAGATGTGCTCCTAAGTCCAGGTACACTGTATATCAAATAATAATATAGTATGTCTTATATATCATATAATAATCTAGTATATCTTATCTATCAAATAAAAATATAATATACATTATATATTCAAGATTCAAGATCAAGATTCAAGATTTTTTATTTGTCACATACATATACATACTTCCATACATATATGCAGTGAAATGTAATGCAACGCACCCGGTGATAACACACAATATGTCCTAGGAAAAAATAGAAAATAAAATAAAAAGTAGAAAAATTCCTTCCTAATAGACCAACTTACTGACTCCTAAAACGTAATACAGTAAGTGGAATACTTATAGAATAAGATAAAAAATATATAGAATAGAATACAATAAAAATGAATTGAAATAAAATGGAATAGGTTGAAGGAATATGGCTATGTATATACAGATATGTGCATTTAAAGTGGCATGTGAATTAAAGTGGCATGTGAATGTGAATAGAGTGAGGTAGTGTTTGGGATAATACAGCACAGTATACAACAGTACGGCGCAGCAATACGGCATCACGAACAACCCTGAACAGTGATACAGTATGCGGTACAGTATGCTACATACAGTACAGTAGGTAGTGGAGCCTAGTGCATGGCTCAGTTAGGACCCCTGGTGAGGTCAGCGTTGACAGTTCTGATGGCTTGAGGGAAGAAACTCCGTCTCAGTCTCTCTGTTCTCGCTGCGTGACTGCGGAGGCGCTTGCCTGACGCAGCAGCTGAAACAGTCCGTTGTTGGGGTGATGAGGATCCTTCATGATGCTGCAGCTCTGCTACTACACCTCCTGGTGTATAGCTCCTGCAAGGGGGGGAGGGTAGTTCCAGTGGTACGTTCAGCTGAACGCACCACCCTCTGCAGGGCCCGCCTGTCCTGGGCAGTACAGTACAAAGCAGGCAGTGATGTTGCCTGTCAGGATGCTCTCCACTGCTCCACAGTAGAAGGACTTGAGGATCCTCACCGAGACCCGGAATTTCCTCAGCTGCCTGAGGTGGTAGAGACGCTGCCTCGCCTTTCTCACCAGAGTGTCTGTGTGAACAGTCCATGTTAAGTCCTCTGTGATGTGGACTCCCAGATATCTGAAGCTGCTCACCCTATCGACAGAAGTCCCATTAATCCACAAGGGCGCGTGCGTCCTCGATTGTGATCCACGCCTAAAGTCCACAATCAGCTCCTTGGTTTTGCTGACGTTCAGGTGGAGGCTGTTGTCCTGGCACCAGATCAGGCCCACGACCACGGTGTCGTCAGCAAACTTGATGATGGTGTTGGAGCTGGACCTGGCCACACAGTCATGTGTGTACAGGGAGTACAGTAGGGGGCTGAGGACGCAGCCCTGGGGAGATCCTGTGCTCAGGGTGAGGGAGCTTGACATGTACTTCCCCACCTTGACCACCTGGGGGCGGGCTGTGAGGAAGTCCAAGACCAGGACAGCGGACCATTCAATCCGAGCTCCATCAGCTTGACAGCCAGTCTGGTGGGAACTATGGTGTTGAAAGCTGAACTATAATCAATGAACAGCATTCTCACATAGGCCCCCTTCTGGCCATCCAGGTGCGTGAGCGTGGTGTGCAGTACCTGGGAGACCGCGTCATCCGTGGATCTGTTCTGCCGGTACGCGAACTGCAACGGGTCCAAGGTGCGGGGGAGGGAGGCGCAGATGTAAACCTTAATCAACCTCTCGAAACACTTCATGACCACCGAGGTGAGGGCCACCGGACGGTAGTCATTCAGGCAGGTTGGAGAGGCCATCTTCGGGACAGGAACGACGGTGGACCTCTTGAAGCAGGACGGGACCACTGATTCAGCCAGGGAGATGTTGAATATTGTGGTGAACACAGGAGCTAGCTGGTTAGCACAGGTCTTCAGTACTCGTCCAGATATGCCATCTGGGCCCGCAGCTTTCCTGGTGTTCACCCGCATCAAAGCCCTCCTGACCTCGTGCACGGACACTGAGAGTGCGCGCTCGTCCCCAGCGGTGTGACTCCAATTAGCCGGCGAGCTAGCGGTGCTGCTGCCAGACTCGAACCGCGCATAAAAGGAGTTCAGTTGGTTGGCCAGGGAGGCGTCCACACTCGTGGCTGGGGAGGAGCTGCTCTTGTAGTTTGTTATTGTTCGCAGCCCCTCCCACAAGCGTCTGGTGTCCCCCCGCTCCATCTGCAGCTCCACGGTGTCTCTGTACGTCCGTTTGGCGTCCCTCACCGCCCTCCGCAGATTGTACGACGCCGCTTTGTAATTGTCCATGTTACCAGATACAAGACCGTCGTTGTAAGCGGCCGTGCGCGCATTCAGAGCGCAGCGGATGGATTTATCAACCCATGGTTTCTGGTTTGGAAATATCCGAACTTTCACCATGGGAACGATTTCATCCATATCAAATAATAATATAATATACATTATATATCAAATAATAATATAGTTTTTCTTATGTATGACATAATAATATAGTATATCTTATACAGTATATCATATTACATAATAAAATAGTATATCTTATATTTGATGCACTTGAACACATCATCAGTGATCTAACCTGGTGTCCTCGGTCCCAGGCGACCCCACCTCTCAACATCATACACCCTCTCCCGGGCGACCCCACCTCTCAACATCATACACCCTCTCCCGGGCGACCCCACCTCTCAACATCATACACCCTCTTCCGGGCGACCCCACCTCTCAACATTATACACCCTCTCCCGGGCGACCCCACCTCTCAACATCATACGCCCTCTCCCAGGCGACCCCACCACGGTTGATCAGACCGTGATGTGTTTTCAGGTGGCATCAGCTTGTCCTCATGGACCACCTCTCTGGATGCAGAGCCATCTCGAGGCTTCCTCAGCTGCTTCGTGATGTTCTTGATGGCTCTGCTCCTTGCTCCTCCTGTGATGCCCAGTGCACTGAGGGCTCTGTGGAATAAGTGACCCACAAATCCTCTGCAGCCTACTTCAATGGGCGTGCACCTCGCCTTCCAGCCCTGCTCTCGATAGTTGATGACCAGATGTTCAAATTTGGTCCGCTTCCTTTCATGAGCCTCCCCCAAGCGGTCCTCCCAACGCACTGTCAGCTCCATGATGACGATGGTCTTAGTGGCCTCAGAGACCAGAAGTAAATTTGGCCTCAGGGTGGTGCTGACAATGTGCTGCGGGAATCTCAGCTGTTTCTCCAGGTCGACTGAGAGCTGCCAGTCCTGGGCCATTGACAGGATCCTTGCTGCCGCCCTCTTGTGTCCTGCCCTTGGCTGCACTCCTGCCCCAACAAAAGCGATTGCGCTGGTGGTTTTGCGTACTCAGCCACAGCTGCTGATCCCCTTGCTTATGGCTTCTGCAATCGGTTTCAGCACCTGGTTATGGCGCCAGGTGTTTCGGCCCTCGCTGAGAGCTTTTGAGCAGGAGCTCACTATATGCTCCAATGTTCCCCTTGCTGAGCACAGTGGGCAGTTCGGGGTCTCGACCTTTCCCCAGGTGAAGAGGTTCGCCGGGCTAGGCAGGACATCATACACTGCCCGAATCAAGAAGGTGATGCTGTGTGGCTCAGCCTGCCAGAAGTCTGTCCAAGTGATTTTCCGGTCCACGGCCTGCTCCCACCTTATCCAGGCCCCCTGTTGCCTCAAGCCAGCCCCTCTGCTGGATCTTCCTTCCTACACCGCAGCCCTCACCTCCTCCTGAATCAGTCCCAAGCCTGCTCTACCATGGGCCACCACGCCCACTCGATCTTTGTGGCACAGCTGGGACTCAGCATCCAGCACAGCAGCCTGGGCACTCCACTTCCTTCCAGTCTTCAGGATCAGAATCAGAATCAGAAATACTTTAATAATCCCAGGGGGAAATTACTTTTGTTACAGCTCAAGATTCAAGATTCCAGATTTTTATTTGTCACATACATATACATACTTCCATACATATATGCAGTGAAATGTAATGCAACGCACCCGGTGATAGCACACAATAAGTCCTAGGAAAAAATAAAAAATAAAATAAAATAAAAAGTAGAAAATTCCTTTCTAATAGACCGACTAACTGACTCCTAAAACGTAATACAGTAAGTGGAATACTTATAGAATAAGATAAAAAATATATAGAATAAAATACAATAAAAATAAATTGAAATAAAATGGAATAGGTAGAAGGAATATGCCTATGTATATACAGATATGTGCATTTAAAGTGGCATGTGAATTAAAGTGGCATGTGAATGTGAATAGAGGGAGTAGTGTTGCACCTCCAAATCTACATACAACATATTTACATACAACAAATAATAATTATTAAGAAACATATTTATATATAAATATATATATGAACATATCTATATGTTATAAACATCTATATAGAGTGTAAAATGTACAGTTAAAAATGTGCAAAAAGAAGAAGGTGCAGAAGTGGAAGTCTGTGTTTTAAGGTCAGACTACAGAGAGGGGGTGTCTGACTCTCTGAGGGAGGCGTTGTAGAGGTTGATGACCACAGACAGGAATGATTTCCTGTGGCGCTCTGTGGTGCATCTGGGTAAGAGGAGTCTTCTGCTGAAGGTGCTTCTCTGCTGGGCCAGTGTGTCGTAGAGAGGGTGTAAGACATTGTCCAAGATGGACTGAAGCATGGACAGCATCCTCCTCTCTGCCACAGTCGTCAGGGTGTCCAGCTCCTCTCCTACGACATCACCGGCCCTCCTGATTAGTTTGTTTAGTCTGTTGTTGTCTGCGACCCTCAGCCCACTGCCCCAGCATGTGACATCAAGAAGATGGTACTGGCCACAACAGACTCATAGAACATCCTCAGCATCGTCCGGCAGATGTTAAAGGACCTCAGCCTCCGTAGGAAATAGAGTCGGCTTTGGCCCTTTTTGTAGACTGCCTCTGTGTTTCTGGTCCAGTCCAACTTGTTATTGAAGTACACCCCCAGGTACTTGTACTCCTCCACAGTGTCCACAGGGACCCCCTGGATGGAAACAGGGGTCACTGTTTTTTTTGCCCTCCTCAGATCCACTATGAGCTCCTTTGTCTTACTCACATTGAGCTGCAGATGGTTCAGCTCACTCCAGGTGACAAAGTTGCCCCCAACAGTCCTGTATTCACTCTCATCACCCTTTTTAATACAACCAACTATTGCTGAGTCATCAGAAAACTTCTGAAGGTGGCAGGACTCAGTGCAATAGTTTAAGTCTGAGGTGAAGAGGGTGAAGAGAAAGGGAGAGAGGACAGTCCCCTGCGGGGCCCGTGTGTTGCTGACTACCCTGTCCGACACACAGTTCTGTAGGCGTACATACTGTGGTCTGCCCGTCAGGTAATCAACAATCCAGGACACGATGGGGGCCTCCACCTGCATTGCAGCCATCTTCTCACCCAGTAGAGCCGGACGGATGGTGTTGAAGGCACTGGAGAAAATCAAAGAACATGACTCTCACAGTACTCGCCAGCTTGTCCAGATGAGTGTAGACTCTGTTCAGCAGGTAGATGATGCTGTCCTCAACTAAACTAAAAGCAGACTCAAAAGTTGGAGCAGCGTAAATGGCAGCATGCAGCTTTCGCGCACGCGCACACGCACACTTCACCACCACTCCAGCCTGAGCCACCTTTGGGTCTCTAGAGTCTCTGTACATCAGCACCTCTCAAGTCCGTGTAACCTGAACTCTTCTTCCAGAGACTACAGGGGCAACCAGAGTTTAGTGCTATTCCCGTAGAGGGCGATGCTGCTGAGGCAACCCCAACTATCTCCTGAGACAGCTGCTGACCTTCCTCTCCAAGGTCTCCACGGTGGACATGGGCACCCATAGACAAGTAGCGGTCATAGTATCCTTGGCAGAATACCACACTGATCCATGCTTTGAACTTGCCTGGGAGCCCGGATTTGTCGACTGATCTTAGCCAGCTATCCAGTTCCTGGCAGTTGAACTGAAGAGATGAGCAGTCCTTGAGGCTGCTGACGAACACCTTGCCCAAGCTCTTCATCGATTTTTCAGAGATTGTTGGTATTTGCTTCCCTTCCGTGTGAAATCGGAACCTGTGGGTGACCTTGCCCTTCTTCACCACAAGTGATCTGGACTTGGCTGGTTTGAAGCTTATACGCGGCCACGGGATAAGCTTTTCCAGCCCTTGCAGAATCCATCTGCTTCCTGGCACAGACTCCATGGTGACTGTCAGGTCATCTATGAAGGCCCTGATTGGTGGCTGGTAGACTCCTGATTAGGTCCGGGGGCCTCGGCACTCTCGCTCAGCTGACTTGACAACATGTTCATTGCAAGGGCGAACAAGGTTCAGATGTGGTATCTGTGCACTGTGATACCTCATCGCCCTTTAAACACTTCATCCTGGCCTGGTGAATCTTGAGGCCATGGCTGTTTTTGCAGATTTTCCCGCATCTGCATGTGGCGGTCGTAGTCGTTTCTCCGTTGCCATTTGTCGTTGCTGTTTGGTCCGTCAGATTGGGGTTCTCACCCCCCCCCCCTTCTCGGGCTCCCCTGGGGGTATTTTTCAATGACTCGATCTGTAGCTTGATGATGGGTTTTCTCCTTTCAGAGGAAGCGGTTTGGGCTGATGACCCTCCCCGCCCCGGGGTCTCTCCAGTCGTCACCAGCCTATTTATGGTCATCAGCCAGTCTATACCTGGTTGTCACTGGTTTTGCCAGAGTAGATAGTTCTTGAATACATCTTCTGATGCACCTGAACGCATCATCAGTGATGTAATCTGGTGTCCTTGGGTGTTGCGTGTGGTAGGCAGAACTGCCACACTCATCTATCATATAATTATATAGTACATCCTTTATCCCATCTGTATACTATATATATATATATATATATATATATATATATATATATATATATATATATATATATATATATATACACAGTGTGTATATAAATAATAGAGCTGAGGGTCTAAGGGGTGCCACGCCCATACTTTCCGTTCATCTGTGAAATACATTTTGACATTATTATTATGTCACCGCGTCTGCAGTCTGTGGTGGTTTTTGTTGAAGCTATGAATAATTTATTGTACAAAAAGTTGTCACAAACATTGACAAAAACGGTTCCATTGTTCCTATGAAACTCCAAAGGTATTGAAAAACAACTCGAAGTTTTTGGGAAATGTGATGAAGTGGTCAGAACTGGCATTGAACCACAGATGGCATCGAATGAGGACCATGGACTGCTCCGCAGGCTGCGATATGAAGCCGTGGCCGTGGTTTCGCTATCATATAATAATAGAAATATCTTTTGTGACACTCAGACTGGCAGATAGGGGGCGCTATCGATGTGCAGTTCATGGTGCTATTCGCAACCGCAATGCATTCTTTGTGAATTCTCCCTTCAGTGCAGTGCATTGGGAAATGTGAGGCAGCGGCAGAATGTCTGACCACAGGGGTCAGACACCAGCACTGGGGAGTGCTCAGCAGCAGCCATGACCATGACAGCAGCACCCCGCTGGGCCCACTCAATTCTCTTGTTGAAAAATGTGTATTGCTTTACGGAGCTGTATGGCTTGGACCTCTCAATACGCTTGTGAGTGGACATATGGACATATGTCCATTATATGGAGATATCGCCATATTGTCTATGCACATGTAGAATATTGACATATTCTTTATGTCCATAAAGCATTTAGCATATGCTTTGTTATCCTTGGGGTAAACACAGTTTGTCCTTAAATCTTTGGCTCCAACCCTTAAAGTAACTCCATTCCTTGACTTTTCAGTGTTTACTTGGGATGGGCATGGACTTAGTAGCAGAAAACCTTTGGACTGGATGCACGATTCATTTTCTTTACTTGTAAATATAAAATAAATGTAGAAAATAATTCACCACTGAAACAACCAACAAAACACAAAATCACATATTAAAGTGAGAAAATAACATTGACAATAATAATAACAATAATAATAATAATTATTATTATTATTATAATAATATAATATTATGACAATAATAATAATAATAAATTAATAATAATAATAATATAATATTACAATAATAATAATAATAATAATAATAGCAATAATAATAATAATATAATATAATATTATGACAATAATAATAATACAATAATTATAATATAATATTATGACAATAATAATAACAATAATAATAATAATAAGACAATAATAATTATAATATCACAATAACAATTTTAATAATGATACAATAATAACAATAATAAAAATAAAATATAATTATAATATAACAATAATAATAAAAATAATTCAAGATGTCTATTTGTCACATTCATATACATACACGCATACATATATGTAGTGAAATGACATAACTGAAATAATAATGATGAAAATAATAATACAATAAAACAATAATATAAATAAGATAAAACAATTATAATATAACAATAATAATGAAATAATAATGATGATAATAATAATAATTGAACCCATTGAAGTCAGCAGCCAATCAGAATCCTCTGGTTTATTTTTAGATAAACAATAATTTCATGTGATTTATGATAATAATTGAATATTGTCAAACAGGATCCAAATAGATGACTGATCAGATTGATCAATGTTGGGTTAGGGTGTGGCGCCCCCAGTGGTGAAACATGACACCACTTCTTTAGGCTCCTCCTCCTCTTTCTTCTTCTCCTTCCTCTTCTTCATCCTCCTCCTCCTCTGGTCTCCCATGGTCCCCGCGGCTGTGGTCGGGCCTCAGGGGTCTGGGGCCGGGTGTCCGGGGCCGGTGGGGGGTCGGTGTCCGGGGGCCCCGTTGGAAGCTCTCTTCACTGGAGAGCTTCATGGGGCTGGGGGCCCTGGGTCCTGGTGTGTGGGGGCCCTGGGGCGCCGAGGAGCCCCCCTCGCTGCAGACAGAAAGAGGAGGGTCAGTTGTTTCTCATCGACATCTTGTTTTTAGTCCATTTTCCAGTTTATTTATTCATATCAAACGTGACGTTGATTCTTTATTGATTTCCCAAAGTCTGACTTTCATTTCAAGATTCAAGATTCAAGATTCAAGATTCAAGATTTTTATTTGTCATTTCAAGGTGTTTGTGCATCTACCTGCGAGGCGGGGCGGGAGAGGGCGTGTCTCCCGGCTCGGCGCTCTCCTCGCCCGACGGCGGGGGGAGGCGCGGGGCAGGGCGGGGCGGGGCCGTGGCAGCAGGCGGGGGGCAGGCTGGGGTTGAAGTGGGCGTTGGCCATGCAGCGAGCGGCCGAGCGGTCGCACACGCACTGCAGCCGCTCACACACAGCACTGCCCTCACCTGACGGAGACGGAAGATACACCTTATATGACGGATGCTACTGTGACCTGTGTTGTGGTGTTGATACTAAGTACATGAAGGGTGTAGAGATGATGTGAAACCATAATAATCAGCATCGCACGACACAAGAGACTCTGATCTGTTTGATGACGCTCACGCTGCTCTGCGGCAGAATGTCCCTTTAACGTCAGTAGCATAATCCAAGATGGCGACTCGATACCTGTAATGTTGAACTGATTGATAATAGATGCGATGATGGACAGGAAGTAGAAGACGGGACTCACACGTGGGCGTCCCGTCCCGACAGGAAACGCGAGCGTTCTGCTTCCTGTCAGCTCCGCACCCCAGCGCCTCAACCCGCTCCAGGCAGCACTGGTGGAGGAAGCAGCACCTGCTCAGGTAGAGGGAGCTGCTGTTACCTGTACTGCCACAAGAGGGTGTGCCAGTCCATCAGAACCAGATCACAACGGTGCAAACTGGTCCGGTGCCGGTTCTGCTGGGAACCAATGGGATTTCACTCGATGTTGTGCGTTAAAGGGGGATTCCACCGTTTTCAGCATTACATGAGGTGTAACAGGGTGTGCGGTGCCCCCTGGAATCAAACTGAGAAATTGTACCTATCATATCGTTCGGCTCACTAAGGGGGTGGAGCTTAAATGTGTGTAAGCGGGCTTTTCACTTCCTGTATGTTTGGACCAATGAAGTTGCTGGGGGCGGGGCTCAGTAGCGGAACAGGTGACAGGGCTGGCCATCGATTGACCGGGATCCAGGGGGCACTGCGGCCTGATCTTGGAGGAGTTTCCACGGAGACGGATTAACTCATTTTAATGCAGAAAATGGTGGAATGCCCTTTAAGATTCTGACTCCGCCCCCCTGACCTGTCCAGCGCGTCCTGCGGCTGCCCCGCCCCCTGCTGCCCGCAGTAGCAGCCGTACATCTCATACTCGTGTGGACAGCGAGCGCTCAGACAGCGAAGCATCTCGCCCAACGCTGGCAACGCCCGACTGGGATGCCCCGCCCGGTTCAGGGTGAAGGAGGGAGGGCAATCTGTGGGGGGTAGGGAGGGAGAGAGAGGGAGAGAGAGACAGAGAGAGAGACAGAGAGAGAGACAGAGACATGAAGTCATCATGACTCGTCCTGAACAAGTGTCACTTATAAGAGGAAGCGGACAAAACCTGTCTGTCTCTCTACCTGGCCCGTCTGTCTGATGTCTGTCTCCGCCAGGCCGACAGACTCCAGCAGCATCCAGGTGAAGGATGGCCCCGCCCTCTTCTGGGCCTCGCCCACTCCTGCTGACAGCCAATCACAGCACAGGTAAGACACTTCCTGTCCAAGCAGGAGTTGAAGTTAAAGAAACGCTGCTTTGGGACAGCGCCCGGGGCCCTCGGGGCCCGGCGCTCCTCAAGGCCCGGCACTCCTCGGGGCCGGGCGCTCCTCGGGGAGGGTCAGTAATGTGGGCATGTCCACTCACCCTCCTCTTCCTCACACGCAGGTTTTTCGGTGCCCGTTCCCGTCTTCCACTCCCCCTCGGAGTCTTCCTCGGCGCCGGTGGATGAAGGTCCACCTGGTGACGAGGAGGGGAGGAGGAGGGACTTAGTGACCTCTGACCTCTGACCCGAAGGGTTTGAATCAACACCGTGTACGAGCTTTTTGATCCAGTTTCCATTTTGGTTCTAATGTTGGATTTTTTTTGATTTTTGAATTTTTTTGGATTTTTGAACCCCTAACTCCAGCTGCCGACATGACGTAGCAGCAGCGACGCCGCTGGCCGCGGCCTCTCGGACGGGGCCAGGTGGAGGCTGTTTACGGAGCAGTTGGGAGCCATCGAACACTTCAGAGAGTATGTGGAAAGTACCAGGATGAGGACGTGCACGTGGTGAAATCAGAGTATCCCACAATGCATTGCAGGGACAAGACGCCAGTAAAAGGACATTTTTCTCAATCGCAGGAGGAAAGTACCATACTGAAATACTTTACTTCAGTACATGATCTGTTCTTAGTATATTAGTATTTAAGAGATTTTTCATTTTTACTTCATTTCTAATTGTCATGTTATTTTAATCATGTTTTTAAATCAAGATTTATATTTATATGTTAAAACATGGTTGAGAAGTACTTTCTGGAGTATTATAGGCTTCATAAAGTACTTCTCATACTTTTAGTGCATTTAAGAGGACTTAAGTAGAAATGTCAGCCTGATACTGACACTTGTGAGTCATTTGTACTTCTACTAAAGTAAAAGTTCTTCCACTGCAGAAGAAGTACAACTGCACTGTTGGTCCAAACTATGAACCGTGAAGCGGATCAGAACCTTTCCTCAAACCGACCTGGTCCAGGATCTTCTGCCTGGTCTGGGCCAGGTCCCGGTTCAGGTCCAGCTCCAGCTCCAGGTCGAGGTCCATGTCCGGATTCAGGTCCGGGTCCGGGTCCGGGTCTGGGTCCAGGCCCGGGTGCTGTGGTCCTGGAGGGTGGGGTGGGTGGAGGAGCACTGGCGGGGTCTGATGTGGTGTTGGGTGTAGCAGCGTAAACCACAAAACAAACAGGACATAAATAAAGCTCTAAAGCCCGGGACATGCCCTGTTTTCAGTACGTTAAAGTTCATGTTTGAACAAACTGTCTGGAAGGGAAAAGATCCTTGTGTTCAAACCAGGGGCCTTGCGAGGATGAACAGACATCAGGGGCTCAGCCCAAGCCGGGTGACGGGGTGACGGGGTGTCCCCATCATGCATGGCGCTTGTTTCGTTCCATAAGGAAACGGAGTAAAATGAAATAACCTACATCAAAGATAAAAACACTGCATTGAGTGCCCATCAGGGGCATCAGGGGCATCAGGGGCATCACGGCGCCGTGGGCCCAGTCGGCGCCGTCAGAGAGGGTGCGATCGCGGCTGTTTCCGATCGGGGGCTCTTCAGAAAACATTGGGGGCTGAACACCAGATACTTTAGCCGCCATTTTGTATCCGAACAAAAGTGACTTTAAAAAGTAATACAACTAAAATAAAACTTTACAAAAACCTTCAAACTGGATCAGATGCAGAGCGGTGTAACCACAGTCTGACCCACAGTAAATATTACACTCATTTCAGATTTGAAGCATCAATCGCTCCTCAGTCGGATTATTAATAATAATAATTACAATAATATAATTGATCACTTCAATCATTTAATTAGGATTAAAATGTTTTTTTTACATTCCAGTCACCTTCAGGAGCAGGAGACTCATCTTCATCACATTCATCATCTTCATCACCTTCATCATCTTCTTCATCGTCATCATTTTCCTCTGGGGGGGCGGGGCTTGACCGGGAGGGGGCGGGGCTAGACCGGTAGCGGGCGGGGGGGCGCTCGGCCGTGTCTGCATGCCCCAATGCATTGTGGTTAGTCGGTGGAGGGTCGGAATATAATAACAATAATAATACTATAATAATACTTCCTGTGTTTAATGTGACAGCACTGACCAGTTAAAATCAAGACTATTGAATTTATTATGAATAATTTGACAGTATAACTGTTTAACGTCACAAAGCTCAGTTCAGTTAATCCACGTCTTGTCCTTTTTTTTATATGTGCACCTAATAAAACATAATTCAATGTGATTTCCACTAAACTGAAGATCAGCAGGACGCTCACGTGTCAACGGTCAAATGAATGGGAACGCTCACCGGGGTCACTCACTGGAGGATTGTGGGTAATGAAGTCCTGCGCTGCCCCTTCCACCTCAAGCTCCGCCCCCATCCCCTCCTCCAGCTCCACCTCTGTTTCTGTGTGGTTCAGCTCTGCAGAGGGAACAAAGTGCAGAGGATCCAGGACGCCGCCCAGAGGGACGCCACGCAGTGAATACTGTTAAATGCTTTGACATTAAATCTTCCTGATTCTAAAAGATGCGTTTGATCGGTGGCTCACCCAGGTCACTTGCTAGAGGATTGTGGGTAATGAAGTCCTGCTCCAGTACTTCCTCTTCAAGCTCCGCCTCCATTCCCTCCTCCAGCTCCGCCTCCAATTCTGTCTGATTCAACTCTGCAGAGCGGGAACAAGGGGAAATAAACGCCTCACAGCAGGAAGCACTTCTTGCTAGCAACAGTCTGCAACAGTCTGACAGGAAGTAGATGGCAGGATGAGGTCTCCCCATCCCAAATCGGCCTTGGAAATCACATAATGTGGCCCTTGCATAAGGTGGAAAACCTCCAGAGGGATTTGGAAAATGGTAAATATTCAAAGAATTAGTTCATGAAATGTGATTTGCAACAGTTAAATTAAGTTTAATCCTATTATTGAGATGATCAAGTTGAGTTTTTTGTTCTCTTTATTCATGTTTTATCTGTGGAACATCCTGACCCGTCATGTTCACAATGTTCCTAATAAGTAACTGATTGGTTTGTTTAAACCTTTCTTCCGGATGTTGTTGATTGGCGGCTCACCCAGATCACTTGCAAGGTGATTGTGGGTAATGAAGTTCTGCTCTGCCCCTTCCTCTCCAAGCTCCTCCTCAAGACCCACCTCCATGTCTGTTTGATTCTGCTCTGCAGAGCGGGAATTGAATAAAGTGAAATAAAATTAGTTACAGTGTTTTATTATGCAGTGTTTTGAACTTAACAACACTAAATATACTTGTTGTTGTTGTACTTTTTACGTCACCACTGTTTAAAAATCACTAAAATACAGAATAATATTGAAAGAAGGGACCGACCCCTCCAAGTGAAGTCCAGCATTTCCGTCTGATTTCTCTCCGTTTGAAACAAAACAAACTTCAATTCAGACACGGCTCGAGTCCAAATTGATGCAGAAAATAACATTTCAAACAGTTAAGCCTGCATCAAAATGTGTATTTCTACAATTATACTTGAACCATGTTATGGGTTATGGGCTACACCTTGAAAGTAGAAATCTAGGACGGGTCGGACACCGGTATGGAGGACGGGTCGGTCACCGGTGTGGGGGGCGGGTCAGACGCCAGTGTGGGGGACGGGTCGGAAGCCGGTGTGGAGGACGTGTCGGACACCGGTGTGGGGGGCGGGTCAGACGCCAGTGTGGGGGACGGGTCGGAAGCCGGTGTGGAGGACGTGTCGGACACCGGTGTGGAGGACGGGTCGGTCACCGGTGTGGAGGACGGGTCGGTCACCGGTGTGGGGGGCGGGTCAGACGCCAGTGTGGGGGACGGGTCGGCACTGGTGTGGAGGACGTGTCGGACGCCGGTGTGGAGGACGTGTCGGACGCCAGTGTGGGGGACGGGTCGGTCACCGGTGTGGGGGGCGGGTCAGACGCCAGTGTGGGGGACGGGACGGAAGCCGGTGTGGAGGACGGGTCGGACGCCAGTGTGGGGGACGAGTCGGCACCGGTGTGGAGGACGTGTCGGACGCCGGTGTGGGGGACGGGTCGGACACGGTGTGGGGGACGTGTCGGACGCCAGTGTGGGGGACGCTCAGGACGCTGGTGTGGTCTGATCTAATTTACACTTGGTGGCTGTATTGCTGAAGAGAACTGCAAATTTGGACATGCGACACGTGTCATATTAATAAACTATATAATAACAGCGAGCCGGTGGGGGCGGGGCTTCAGGGCGCTGCGAGTGTTTTTCCCTGGTGCACGACTTTAAGCGACAGTTTCATCTTCCATTAAGGAACTCCAGCTCTAGCTTGAGACGTGATTCAGAAACTTCAACATTTTGTTAAACTTTGCCATTAAAATATCTCACAAAGTCTGACATTCGGGTTCTGGTCGGGTTCTGGTCGGGTTCTGGTCGTATTCTGGTCGGGTGTTTCCATACAGGGCTGGGAAATCTAACCAAATGGTAGAGAACATTGGTAGAGTCGGTTGATGTGCCAGCTGGTGTTGTTGGTTGTGACAGGTGGTGTTGGTGGATGTGGCAGGTGGTGTTGAGCTGTGCCGGAGGTCTGACCGCAGGTAGTGTTGAGGGTGGAGCAGGTGGAGGTGTTTGTCAGCGGTGGCAGTTCCAGCCTGCAGGCAGTCTCCATGGCGGTGCGGTAGCAGCACCTGTAGTGCAAAACACCAACTGTACTGCACTGTAAATACTGAGCCTTGTGAAGGGCAGAAGCTCCTCTCTCTCTCTTAAAGGGCCACCACTCTATTTTAACCTCTAGTGAGGGACACATTCCAATGGGAGGATTCAGACCAAAAAACCTGAAATGTCCTTTTAGTAACAAGAAAGTCACATTCTACTCAGTCTGAGAAACTGTCGCAGATCAGGCGTTTCATCAGGTTTCTCACAAATCAACTCTTTGGCTGTATCCTAATGCTAACGAACAAGTAGAGAAACAGGAAATATGAGATCAGAAACAGGAAGTGAATAAAAAGTAAATAAAATGTGATATTACTGTGATTCAAAACATGTTGAAAATCAGACTCTGACCATTATATGAGTTTCTGTTTTCTAAAAGGAGATGTAATGTCTTACAATCTGTGTTCATCGTCATCATCATCATCACCATCACCATCATCCACATCATCATCATCATCATCATCACCATCATCACCATCATCATCATCATCATCATCATCATCATCACCACCATCATCCTCATCATCATCATCATCACCATCATCATCACCATCACCATCATCCTCATCATCATCATCACCATCACCATCATCATCATCATCATCATCACCATCATCCTCATCATCATCATCACCATCATCACCATCACCATCATCATCATCATCATCATCACCATCATCCTCATCATCACCATCATAATCATCCTCACCATCATAATCATCATCATCATCATCCTCACCATCATCCTCATCACCATCATCATCATCATCATCATCATCACCATCATCGACGCCATCTTGAATACAAGCTGCCTTCTAACTATAAATGTGTCCTCAGGTAAACAGGATGGAGTCCCAGCAGCTCCTTCCTCTTCCTCCACCCGCTCCACCCTCTGGACTCACCCGTCCAGCTGGTCCAGCGGCGCTCCGGCCTCCAGGAACCTGCAGCTACAGCCGTAGTCCACCAGGTGGCGAGGGCACAGGCCGGACGCGCAGCGCAGCCGCAAGGCGAAGCTCAGCAGCGCCACCATGTTGTCCAGCGAGGCATGAAGCCACATGAAGCGCAGGCCCAGGCAGCCTGCGGGAGGCAAGCAGGGCGGGTCGTCATGACAACGCTGTCAGAAAGGATGGAAATCAAATATGTGCTCTTACATGTGCTTTCCTTCTATTTGTTCTCTGACCTGACGGGTCAACGACAAATAAAACCCAATGAGGAGAACCTGCAGCAGCAGGTGCAGACGAAGACATGGTCACACAAAGAACGATGAAAGATGAGTATTTACTACGCACAACTCTCAGGAAAACTGGCTTCTGATTGGTCAATAGCGGCAACCAGCCCTCGGTTATTTAGGAATAATGATCCCGATCTGTTTATAATCACCGCTGTCAAGGGCAACCACTTCTCCTCCTGGTTTCATGTCCCCCGTATGACTCCGTCTAGCCTACATGCTCATGCTAACACTAGCTAGTGGCGCCACCTTGTGGCACTACATGGAAATTACAGCGAAGACTGGAGTCCAGCGTCCCGTTCAGTGCTCGTGTTCAGAGTCGCAAGGAGGTGGACGAGTGAAGAGGTGGTTTCATTTCACACTTAGTGGCCGTGGCAGCTGAGTGGGCGTGGCAGCTTGGAGAACCATACAGCACTTTTTTTTTGTTTTTTTTACCAATAACCCTTTTAACAAAACTTGTAAATGTTTAAGTTTTGCTTCTAAATTCAGTGGTTTTTCCGTCAGTTTCGTGGTGACTCGGTGGAATCAGGGTGTTGCAGAAAAAGTGTGAAAAACACTGGAGGAGTTGAAAACAACTTCCAATCACGTCTGTTTCTCCCACTGATCATCTATCAAATCTGGATCTATACGTCCCTGTCGTACTAAGAATTCCTCAATGGATCGTACTTTTTATTCTACTTGCCTTTTATGTAAATACTTTTATTTAACGTTCTTTAAGTTTTTTACTTGTTGTGCATGTGCTGGGAGTCACCGAAAACCGAAGTCGAATTCCTTGTATGTGTGAGCGTACTGATTTCGAATACAGATTTCTGAAGTTCCCATGGGCAAGGCACTGAGGGTCACATGGGTTAGCGGCACTTTCATCTCTGCAAACTGGGACATTTTTCAGGCACCAATACCAATTAAGTTTCATGTCATTGGTTTGGGTCTCACCAGTGATGAAGTCCTCTGCGATGCCTGAGGACGAGTCAGGACAGAAGATGGAACCTGCAGCGGCAGTTCGAAGGAGAAGATCACTTCTAGAAAACACCCCTGATGTTTGTCCTTCTTAGTGGCGTCCTGGTAATTGATCATATTGGACTTGTCCTGCTTTCCAGAACATGTTCTCCTGTGTGAACATCCAGGAGACCTCTTACCTTTCACAGCAGCAGAGACCATGAAAGTCCAGGTCAGGAACATGGCTGACGCTCTGCCGAGTAAGAAGAGAAAACACTGTTTTCAGAAGATCAACTCGCAGCTGCTGCAGCTCTATTGATCCACAGGACTCCCATGATCAGTTGATTTATTTCTGTGATAACTGTCCCACTCAGCACTGGGAGTCGGAAGAGAAAGAGGAATGTCCGCCAGTACCTTCTAGAGACAGACACATGGGTGGATGGATACATGCATGGAGGGACGGACAGACGGACGGACAGACAGATAGATACTTACAATTGTCATTTCACAAGAACATTTGTGACCCACCTTACACTATCGCACTTTAGGGTCACATTTCAAAATTTTACATTTTTGTTTTCCCCTCCCCATGAGGGGGGAGGGGGGGGGTAAGGGGAGAATCAGAGCTTTGAAACAAGGTATCACTTGTGGGAATCAAGCAAATATTTTGGAAGCTATGACATCATATGGTAGTGGAGGTAAGTTAAGGTAAAGTTTCATTTAGGAGGATTTAGATGTATATTTAATACAACACAGACAATTAATTCTATAATATAATTATAGAACCAGAAGCGCGATTGTGGCGCCGCCCCTTGCGGCCGCCTGCGCGAGCACCGCATGTCGATTACGCACATTTGAGTATTTTTCAAGCTTATAGAGCTTGTGCGTAATCACCGGGTGTCATGACATTTCACTGCATATATGTACGACCGTATGTGTGTGTATGTGACAAATAATCTCTTGAACTTGAACTTGAACTCTGTTGGGTTATAGTGGAGCTGCATGAATGGACTTTGAAACAAATGAGTCCAAGGACTGGTTCTCGTACCAACAATGAACTGGGAACACTGGTTTCCAGCAACATACACCTTGCTGCTGTAGTAGAAGCTCACCTTCTCCTCCACTTCTCTGCTCACACAGAAGGTGTTGAGCTGACCTCCAACCAAATGAGGAAGGAACCAGAGCACCACCTCCATGACGTGTTGTGGGTCATCTGGAAGATAAACATCGTAGAAGGTACAAACAGTCTTACCTCAACATCGCTGATCCAGGCTTTCACCAATGGCACTGGGACCTTCAAACACGCATCTGGTGGAGCGCAGCGGTGGAGGACCCCTGAGGTGGAGGATCACAAAGGTGGAGAATCTCTGAGGTGGAGGAAGCTTTCCAGGTGTTCCAGGAGTATTTGGAGGAATGGGGATTGAAGAGGAACCCTCCTCCATGTATCCAGACCATCACACACACTGTTTTATCAACTCCTTGGGTGAAGGTTGGGCGGGGGTTGGGTGGGAGTTGTGTGAGAAGTGGGTGTGGGGGGGGGTTGCAGATCAGGTGACAGCCAAACAAGGACGTATCGTAACCCGGTTCCTCTCCAGGTATGTGGTCCCACCCTGGCCCCTGTGGCCCGGGTCCTGGGGTGAAGGGAGGTCCGGGCAGAAGGCCCCATAGAGCGGCCTTTGTCCCATGGCCTGAGGGCAGACAACGGCCCCTGGTTTGATCCCCCGGGGATGAGGGATCACCTGACCCCTGATGGAGCCGGATAGAAGGTCTTTGTGCGGAGCAGGTGCAGCGGTGAACAGCTTGGAAGCGGCACAAAATATAACATAATAGTTTAAAATGCTATCATTTGTTGTATTATTTACGAGGAGTGAAGCGATTAATCAAATAATCAATTAGTTGATCGATAGGGAGTTAATCAGATTAAATTCTAGGAATCAAATAATCGTTTTAGACACGTAAAAAATCAGCATCTCCAGGAAAAAGTGAATGTCCCACTTTGTTGCACGATATGAAATGTAAATGGAAAAAAGTGAAGTGAAATGATTTTGGGGACTCAGTGAACAGTTATTGATCGATTAATCATTTATTGGAAATAATAAACACAGTGTCTTCAAACCCTGTGATCTCACTGTGAGGGTCTCATCTCTAATCTCTGAGCTCTCATCACAAAGACCCCAAATAGAATATTCTAAAACAAGTCAAATTGTGAAAAGTATTTGTTAAACATACAGGTACATTGGGTGGTTACTGCAGCTGTTTTAGTACTTTGTAAAATATACTTATATACAAATATACTAATTTACTAATATACAAATATAATAATATACTTATATACTACAGTTTATATCTAAAATGCGATAGGGGAGGAGATGTTCTTGTCTCTTTTCAGCTTTCCACTGTAAGGACATCAGTTATAAGCGTCCAAAGTGTTAAAAAGTGCTGACCGTCTGACGGTCAATGGAACCAAGTGTCAACAGAACCAACAGTCAATGAAACAAACGGTCAACAAAACAGATGGTCAACAGAACCAAGTGTCAACAGAACCAACAGTCAATGAAACAAACGGTCAACAAAACAGATGGTCAACAGAACCGAGGGTCAACAGAACCAACACTCAACAGAACCAATGGTCAACAGAACAAATTCTCAACAGAATCAAGGGTCAACAGAACAAACAATAAACAGAACAAACGGTCAGCAGAACAAACGTCAACAGAACAAACAGTCAACAGAACAAATAGTCAACAGACCCAAGGGTCAACAGAACCAATGGTCAACAGAACAGACGTCAACACAATGAACAGTCAACAGAACCAAGGGTCAACAGACCAAATGGTCAACAGAACAAACAATCAACAGAGCAGTCACCAAAACAAATGTCAACAGAACAAACAGTCAACAGAACAAACAGTCAGCAGAACAAATAGTCAACAGACAAACAGTCAACAGAACAAACAATCAACAGACAAACAGTCAACAGACAAACAGTCAGGAGAACAGATGTCAACAGAACAAACGTCAACAGAACAAACAGTCAGCAGAACAAACGTCAACAGAACAAACGTCAACAGAACAAACAGTCAGCAGAACAAACGTAAACAGAACCAAGGTCAACAGAACAAACATCAACAGAACAAAGGTCAACAGAACCACCTCTGATTCCCGACTCTTTCCTTTCCACAACTGAATTCATTCCGATGTGGCATAAACAGATTTTTTAAACACTACAAATGCACCTTTAGGAGGAAGCTTCTTTCATCGACTGTGTTTGGTTTTCATTGGATTTATTTCACGTTTGATTCAAATATGAATGTAATGTTGAGATATACTTTTCACAAAAGCCGTTTTCCTATTCACTGCACATCCTATTACTTTACAGAGTAGAAACACTTGCTAGGCATTGAGTTAAATATGTGAGTGACGGACGGGGTTTTGTGCGTCACCTCACTTTAAGGTTTCCAAACCGTGTTGTGGACCTAGTGACAGTCGCAGCCCGGAGCGCCATAAGTTATAACTGTATTCCCACTCAGGAGAGGAATCAAACGTCAAAACAGGAAATACAACCGGGACACCGTGCAAACGTGCCGCCTCCCTATACTCCCACTGACAAGAACCATGTTACCATAGTAACTATGGTGTTACCATAGCAGCTATGGTGTTGGCTTAGTTGTCAGTGGGACCAGGAGATCATTGTGAGGAAGGTTTCTCACCATATCTTTGAGTGTAAAATGTCTCTGGATACATTCTAAATGTCGAGTAAAACGCTGGTTTGCTCCTTTAACTTTGTACTTGTACCAGTTCGAGGGAGTTCTTCAAAACCTGGCCTCAGGCGTTAAAGGAGCCAGGACCACGAATGGTCAAACCAATGCAACCTCCGCAGGTCATAAGCGATTGGTCACGCTGAATCAAGTCCCTTGTTTATGGTCAGTGCTTTGACAAGGGCAACGGACAAATATGTCAGAAAATGAATCAAAACCACACGACAGCGACGGCGGCTGCAATGGAAGGAGCAGTAGTGTAATGAAGTAGCAAAGCAGCTTTTTAAGGTGGACTTCTAGGGCGCGACCCGCCGTCCGGCTCTTCTGGAAGTCTTCCCAATCTGACTTTGCTTGTGGGTTGTCACGGGTCGTTGTGCACCGAGCATCCATGAAGAGCTCTTTGTTCCGAACGGTTCCTCCCTCGCTCCCGTCACGCTCTGATGCACATCTTTGCAAGACATCTCTGTTTGAGATCTGGAAAGGAGAGACGGGCTTAAGAGATCGGCGGTTGGGAATGAAAACAAGCAATATCGGCTTACAAAAATGTAGAAAATGAGGGAAAACAGGATTAAAACGTTTAGCAAAGAGGAAGCATCAGATCCCATCCCGTGCCAATTTCCTGGTTGTGTTCCTGATGAAAGAATTACATCCACAACGCCTAACCCTAACTCCTAACCCAAACCCTAACCCTAACTCTAACCCTAACCCTAACCCTAACTCCTAACCCTAACCCTAACTCCTAACCCTAACCCTAACCCTAACTCATCACCCGAACCCTAACTCCTAACCCTAACTCCTAACCCTAACTCCTAACCCTAACCCTAACTCCTAACCCTAACTCCTAACCCTAACCCTAACCCTAACTCCTAACCCTAACTCCTAACCCTAACACTAACCCCTAACCCTAACTCCTTACCCAAACTCTTAACTCCTAACCCTAACCCTAACTCCTAACCCTAACTCCTAACTCCTAACCCTAACTCCTAACCCTGACTCCTAACCCTAACCCTAACCCCTAACCCTAACTCCTAACCCTAATTCCTAACCCTAACCCAAACTCCTAACCCTAACTCCTAACCCTAACTCCTAACCCTAACCCTAACTCCTAACCCTAACTCCCAACCCTAACCCTAACCCCTAACCCTAACTCCTAACCCAAACTCTTAACTCCTAACCCTAACCCTAACTCCTAACCCTAACTCCAAACTCCTAACCCTAACTCCTAACCCTGACTCCTAACCCTAACCCTAACCCCTAACCCTAACTCCTAACCCTAACCCTAACCCTAACCCTAACCCTAACTCCTAACCCTAACTCCTAACCCTTACCCTAACCCTAACTCCTAACACTAACTCCTAACCCTAACCCTAACTCCTAACCCTAACCCTCACCCTAACTCCTAACCCTAACCCTAACCCTCAACCTCACCCTAACTCCTAACCCTAACTCCTATCCCTAACCCTAACCCCTAACCCTAACTCCTAACCCTAACTCCTAACCCTAACCCTAACTCCTAACCCTAACTCTTAACTCCTAACCCTAACCCTAACTCTTAACCCTAACTCCTAACTCCTAACCCTAACTCCTAACCCTAACTCCTAACCCCAACTTCTAACTCCTAACTCCTAACTCCTAACCCTAAATCCTGACCCTAACCCTAACTCCTAACCCTAACTCCAAACCCTAACCCTAACTCCTAACCCAAAGCCTAACTACTAACCCTAACCACACGTGTGTTGATGGAAATTGGACATTGACAGGGATGGAAAATCAGAGGAGGAAGCATCAGATCCCATCCCGTGCCAACTTCCTGGTTGTGTTCCTGATGAAAGAATTACATCCACGACGTCTAACCCTAACTCCTAACCCTAACTCCTAACCCTAGCTCCTAACCCTAACCCTAACCCTAACCCTAACTCCTAACTCTAACCCTAACTCCTAACCCTAACCTAACCCTAAGTAACTGCACAACGTTCCCTGTTGAAATATTCATGATTTCCCTCAAATCATCAATAAAAAGATCTGAAAAGACAAGGAGTTCCAGGAGTGGAGTCACTGTACCCTGAGATCCAGGCAGAAGAACAACTCTTCTTGGTAGTCAGGCTTCATGAGCGAAGCTCATTTGCATTGCATTTGCATTGCATTTGCATTGATCAGACGCTTTTATCCAAAGCGACTTACAATTATTCAAACACTGACGGACGCAGCCATCAGGAGCAATTAGGGGTTAAGTGTCTTGCTCAAGGAAACTCCAGCATGCTAACACCCTGGGATCCAACCAGCAACCTTTAGATCACTAGACCACCAGCTCTACCTCCTGAGCTACCATCCCCATTTGATTTCCTTCAAGTTCAGAGCTCCGCCCCGTTTATACATTTTACACAGTTCTACGTTGGATTCATTGTCAAGTTCTGGAGACGTAAGGAACCTTCCAGAGCGTTGCCTGAGCTGCCTCTAATGCTCCAGAGCGTCCAGAGCCAAGACGACGTGACGGGTCCTCATTCAGCTGCTGATCAGAGCAGCAGGTAAGCTCCTCCAGCGCTGGAGGGGCCTCCACGCCCGCACCCCCACCACGTCCACACCTCCACGCCTCCACACCTCCACCACATCCACACCTCCACACCTCCACCACGCCCACGCCTCCACACCTCCACACCTCCACACCTCCACCACGTCCACACCTCCACATCTCCACCATGTCCACACCTCCACACCTCCACCACGCCCACACCCCCACCACATCCTAACCTCCACCACGTCCACACCTCCGCACCTCCACCACGCCCACACCCCCACCACGTCCACACCTCCACACCTCCACGACGTCCACACCTCCACACCTCCACCACACCCACATCCCCACCACGTCCACACCTCCACCATGCCCACACCCCCACCACGTCCACACCTCTACACCTCCACCACGCCCACACCCCCACTAAGTCCACACCTCCACCACGTCCACACCTCCACCACACCCACACCCCCAACTCGTCCACACCTCCACCACGTCCACACCTCCACCACGTCATGTCTATTGTACATTTGTATATGTACATTTACTATTACGCAATCGTCAAAAACCAGCTTAGGGTGGGTTGGGCTCGGTGGTCTCTATCACCTTATGTTGTCATGGTAACAGATGCACTGAACTGATGAGTCATTTCCTGAAGCGCCACGTCCCTCCATCCATGTTTGTTTACATTCGCTCCTATGTGCAGATAACGTTAAACTTTGCGGTAAAGCAGTTCTGCCGCTGATGTGTGACTTAGCTAAGGGGCGGGACCGTGTGTGGTCACATGACTTCTTTGTCATTGACGGACAGCAGACACACCCAATGAAAGCATGATATCTCCGTTCTCGGGTATTAACTCAAAACGATCGGTCAACGATCGAATTGGACAGAACACAACATTCGTAACGGATCGTGGCTTCCTCCTGATCAATGGGCCACGCCCCTAGTAGCGCGCGTTACGTCACATTGTAACTGTCGTGATATGACACACATCCTTAGTACATATGGGTAAAGGAGTACATATGAGTACATATGAGTACAGGAGTACATAGGAAATGTTTCCATAACAGTTCACCTACTTCTGGAGAGGAAGACTCTTTTGACCCGGCTGCAGAGTTCTGACGAGTGTTTCTGGTACCACAGGTGGCTGTCGTCACAGAACCTGAGGGACAGAACTAGAACTTTAGGAGCTTCTGGGGACGGACCTTCTCACAAAGACCACCTGGTACAAAGGAAACGAGAAAAACATTCTGTTCTGAACATTGTGATTGTACAATGGATTTGGGTCGTGCTCACTGGTTGGATGTATCCAGTTAAATGTACATCAGAATCTGCAGAACCTGCAGAACCTGCAGAACCTCCAGAACCTTCAGAGCACCCAGAACCTGCACAACCTTTAGAACGTTGACCTTTAGAAATATCCACCACTTGATGAAATATTATGAGATTAAATAAGCCTGGGAGCACTGTAAGGATCTTGTTCTTTGATTTCTCAAGTGCTTTCAGCACCATTCAGCCTGTGCTTTTGAGGGACAAGCTGCAGCACACGGGAGTGGACCATCACCTGTCTTCCTGGATCCTGGACTACCTCACGGACCGGTCACAGTACGTGAGGTCTCAGAACTGCGAGTCTGACATGGTCGTCTGCAGCACAGGGGCCCCGCAAGGAACGATCTCGGCACGTTTCCTCTTCACCCTCTACACCGCAGACTTCATGTAGAGCTCAACCGCCTGTCACCTGCAGAAGGTCTCTGACGACTCTGCAATCGTTGGCCTCATCAAAGATGAGGACGAGCTGGTGGTGGATTTCCCCAGGCGCAAACACTCCCCCCCGACACCGGTGAACATCCAGCGAATGGATATTGACATCGTGGAATCTTAAAGAACCTGGGTGTTCACCTAAAGGTTGTAGTAAGTTTCGTGGCTACGCTCGCGGATGAAATCGTTCCCACGGTGAAAGTTCGGATATTTCCAAACCAGAAACCATGGGTTGATAAATCCATCCGCTGCGCTCTGAATGCGCGCACGGCCGCTTACAACGACGGACTTGTATCTGGCAACATGGACAATTACAAAGCGGCGTCGTACAACCGGAGGGCGGTGAAGGACGCTAAACGGACGTACAGAGACACCGTGGAGCTGCAGATGGAGCGGGGGGACACAAGACGCTTGTGGGAGGGGCTGCGAACAATAACAAACTACAAGAGCAGCTCCTCCCCAGCCACGAGTGCGGACGCCTCCCTGGCCAACCAACTGAACTCCTTTTATGCGCGGTTCGAGTCTGGCAGCAGCACCGCTAGCTCGCCGGCTAATTGGAGTTACACCGCTGGGGACGAGCGCGCACTCTCAGTGTCCGTGCACGAGGTCAGGAGGGCTTTGATGCGGGTGAACACCAGGAAAGCTGCGGGCCCAGACGGCATATCTGGACAAGTACTGAAGACCTGTGCTAACCAGCTAGCTCCGGTGTTCACCACAATATTCAACATCTCCCTGGCTGAATCAGTGGTCCCTTCCTGTTTCAAGAGGTCCACCGTCGTTCCTGTCCCGAAGATCACCTCTCCAACCTGCCTGAATGACTACCGTCCGGTGGCCCTCACCTCGGCGGTCATGAAGTGTTTCGAGAGGCTGATTAAGGATTACATCTGCGCCTCCCTCCCCCGCACCTTGGACCCGTTGCAGTTCGCCTACCGGCAGAACAGATCCACAGATGACGCGGTCTCCCAGGTACTGCACACCACGCTCACGCACCTGGATGGCCAGAAGGGGGCCTATGTGAGAATGCTGTTCATTGATTATAGTTCAGCTTTCAACACCATAGTTCCCACCAGACTGGCTGCCAAGCTGATGGAGCTAGGATTGAATGGTCCGCTGTGCACCTGGATCCTGGACTTCCTTACAGGCCGCCCCCAGGTGGTCAAGGTGGGGAAGAACATGTCAAGCTCCCTCACCCTGAACACAGGATCCCCCCAGGGCTGCGTCCTCAGCCCCCTACTGTACTCCCTGTACACACATGACTGTGTGGCCAGGTCCAGCTCCAACACCATCATCAAGTTTTCTGACGACACCGTGGTCGTGGGCCTGATCACCGACTGCGATGAGAAGGCCTACCGCGGGGAGGTGGCTGACCTGTCACTCTGGTGCCAGGACAACAGCCTCCACCTGAACGTCAGCAAAACCAAGGAGCTGATTGTGGACTTTAGGCGTGGATCACAATCGAGGACGCACGCGCCCTTGTGGATTAATGGGACTTCTGTCGATAGGGTGAGCAGCTTCAGATATCTGGGAGTCCACATCACAGAGGACTTAACATGGACTGTTCACACAGACACTCTGGTGAGAAAGGCGAGGCAGCGTCTCTACCACCTCAGGCAGCTGAGGAAATTCCGGGTCTCGGTGAGGATCCTCAAGTCCTTCTACTCTGGAGCAGTGGAGAGCATCCTGACAGGCAACATCACTGCCTGGTTTGGGAACTGTACTGCCCAGGACAGGCGGGCCCTGCAGAGGGTGGTGCGTTCAGCTGAACGTACCACTGGAACTACCCTCCCCCCCTTGCAGGAGTTATACACCAGGAGGTGTAGTAGCAGAGCCCGTAGGATCATGAAGGATCCTCATCACCCCAACAACGGACTGTTTCAGCTGCTGCGTCAGGCAAGCGCCTCCGCAGTCACGCAGCGAGAACAGAGAGACTGAGACGGAGTTTCTTCCCTCAAGCCATTAGAACTGTCAACGCTGACCTCACCAGGGGTCCTAACTGAGCCATGCACTAGGCTCCACTACCTACTGTACTGTATGTAGCGTACTGTACCGCATACTGTGTCACTGTTCAGGGTTGTTCGTGATGCCGTATTGCTGCGCCGTACTGTTGTATACTGTGCTGTATTATCGCAAACACTACCTCACTATTCACATTCACACGCCACTTTAATTCACATGCCACTTTAAATGCACATATCTGTATATACATAGGCATATTCCTTCTATCTATTCCATTTTATTTCAATTCATTTTTATTGTATTTTATTCTATATATTTTTATCTTATTCTATAAGTATTCCACTTACTGTATTACGTTTTAGGAGTCAGTTACTCGGTCTATTAGAAAGGAATTTTCTACTTTTTATTTTATTTTATTTTTGTACTTTTTCCTAGGACTTCTTGTGTGCTATCACCAGGTGCGTTGCATTACATTTCACTGCATATATGTATGGAAGTATGTATATGTATGTGACAAATAAAAATCTTGAATCTTGAATCTTGAATCTTGAATCTTGAACAATAAACTGGACTAGACTCATCACACACATGAACTTTATAAGAAGGGTCAGAGCAGACTCTATCTGCTCAGAAGACTTAGGTCCTTTGGACGCAGGGGGCTCCCCTGAGGACCTTCTTCAACACCGTGGTGGCATCAGCATCTTTTATGGAGTAGTCTGCTGGGGCCACAGCCTCACCACTGGCTTCCTGAACTTTTAATGTATCTCATTATTTTAATCATTTCATTGATATTGTATTTTCGAAATGTATTATGCTTTGTTTTTATTGTGACTATGTGATTTTCCTTCTTTTAATGTGAAATACTTTGAGTTACATGTTGTGTATGAAAGGTGCTATACAAATAAAGGTTATTATTAATCTGATGAGGACTATTATTATTATGAATAATAATATTAATAATAATAAAATTATAATTATTATAATTATTTATATTATTATTGATAATAATAACAACATTATTATTATTATCATCATTATTACTACTAGAAGTAGTAGTAGCAGCAGTATTATTATTTTAATATTATTCAAATATTTATATATTATATTTTATTAATTAATTTATTTTGTAATTACTAAGCAATTCACTAATGCACAGTGTTTGTTCTCATCCCGGCCAGCGGCCTCAGGGTCCTGACCCCGCCCTGAAGTGGTTCTGGACAATGACAACAGAATAGAAAATACAATATAATACAAGCTATTATATATGATATATATGATATACTATATGATATATATGATATATATTATAAGACTGCGTGGTGCTCCCACCTCTTCTGCGGCGTCTTAGCGACGTGCCGGCGGCAGATACACTGGCTGAAGAACTTGCAGAGCTCCAGGATGCACGGCTGCAGCCTGCTGCCGCTAACGCTGACGCTAGCGGAGCCGTCACTCAGAGACTGCGGCCTCATCCAAGGACACCCTGCAGGACAGGAGGACATTGTGATCACATCCCTGCAGGACAGGAGGACATTGTGATCACATCCCTGCAGGACAGGAGGACATTGTGATCACATCCCTGCAGGACAGGAGGACATTGTGATCACATCCCTGCAGGACAGGAGGACATTGTGATCACATCCCTGCAGGACACGAGGACATTGTGATCACATCCCAAGAGAATGTTCCAGCCCGGGCGGAGGCTTCAGGTGCGTCGGGTGATGTGGTGCAGGCTCACGTCGCTTGGGGACCTGGCCTCTGCTCCTGGGACGGTTGGACTCTGTGGGATCTGTTTGTATCTCAACGGGACGACGAACAGGAAGTCCTACTGTCTTCATTTCCTGTTTGTGTAGAAATAACCTCGCTTTCACTAATCCGCTCTAGCACTGCCTTCGTACCAACAACTACTACTTTATTTATGTTAGTATTAGTATTACTACATTATTAGTATCACCCTTACAACATTATGTGCATTGGTATTACTACATTATCAGTATTATTATTAATACATTATTAGTATTACTACATTATCAGTATTATTATTACTACATTATTAGTATTAGGATGACTACATTATTAGTGCCGTTATTACTACATTATCAGTATCATTATTACAAAATATTTAGTATTACTTTTTTTACATGATTAGCATTAGTATTACTACATTAATATTATTATTATCACTACATTAATATTATTATTATCACTACATTATTAGAATCGTTATTACTACATTATTAGTATTACTACATTTTTAGTGTTAGTATTAGTATCACTGCATTATCAGTATTATTAATACTACATTATTAGTGTCATCATTACAACATTATTTGTATTGGTATTACTACATTCTCAGTATTATTATTACTACATTATTAGGATTATTATTACTATATTATTAGTATTAGTATTACTACATTATCTGTGTCGTTATTACTACATTATCAGCATCATTATTACGATATTATTAGTATTATTATTACTACATTATCATTATTACTACATTATTACTATTACTACATTATGAGAATAAGTATAAGTATCACAACATTATTAGTATTAGTATTACTTCATTATGAGTGTCGTTATTACTACATTATCAGTATCATCATTACTACATTAGAATCATTATTACTACACATGTATTATTACTACATTATAAGTATTATTATTACTACTTTATTAGTATTACTACATTATTAAAATTTGTATTACGACATTCTTTGTATTGGCATTACTACATTATTAGTATCATTATTACTACTTTATTAGTATGACCACATTATTAATATTAAAAACAGACCACTAATCTTCAGGTCTTGACAAGGAATGACTCGTGTGGAAAACATTTTTGAAAACAACTCACTTACATCCTTCCCAACCTCAACCCAAAGTTATAATATCGTGGCCACAGCTTCCTTCAATTCCTTCAACTACAGCAGTCTCTAGAAGTTCAACTCAAATAGATGAACAACATCCGACAACCACCTCCAATGGCTGAACATCTTACTAATATCTGTCACTTTAAAAGAAAAACTTTTAAAAAAACTTTTCCAGTATATACAAACTTTTATTTAAAACAGTGACACTTTATCTTCACCTACCATGGAATGGGAAAGAGACCTTGCTGTTCCCACCGATATCAACCTGTGGAAGCTTATTTGCAACAAACCTTTTCTATGACCCACAACTCCAAAATGCAACTCATCCAATATACGATTCTGGACAGAGCCCATATCACCAACTCAAAATGTTCAAAATGTTTTTTGTGGATAAAGACGTTTGCTCTCACTGTTCCCTTAAAACCAGAGATGAGTACTTTCAGCCTTCTGGCTCTGCCCACCTAGCATTCTGGACCAACATCACCAAGAAGAAACAGTCTTTATTCGTCACGCAACACACCACAACACATGCTTGCACACACACACACACACACGCTTTGATGGTGACCGTTGAAATGGATCCTCTGCTTTTGACCCATCCTGGCTTGTCCTTCCTCCGGGGGCACATACGTGGACCAGGTGATAAATGTCCATCGCTGGTCAGACGATGATGGGTGCATGTTTTTGGTGGGGGTCCTTACTGACGTGAGGTGGAGGAAACCCCATGTGAACACGGGGAGAACATGCAAACTCCACACAGAAAGGCTCCTATTTGGGAGATAACCCGCCGGAGCACGGTGCCAACAGCGCCCAGGCGGGAATTGAACCCAGGACCTTCTTGCTGTGAGGCAGCAGTGCAATGCACTGCGCCACCAAGAAGCTATCAACCCTTCTGGGTCGCAGCATTCCAGCCTCCCCGTCTGTATGTCTACTCAGTGACCTCTCCTCAGTTGACTCACCACTGAATAACCACCAACCCATTCTCATTGCTTAACAATTGCCAAGAAAATAATAGGGGGCCCCATGCCGGCTGGGCTGAATTCCTGGCAGCTTGCGCCTGGTGGCTTAAGGTGCCCTGCGACCTGGCTGCGGAGAGTGGCACCAGGTGCCTTCAAGGGTTGTTTGCTGTTGTGGGTGTAGTTTGGGGTGTGGGGGAGGGCTGTTGGCCTTCACTCCCCGCACTGCCCCGCACTGAGCACACTCTGCTACGTGGATAGGTGCATCGGGCTTGCAGCCGGACGGGGTATCCGGTTGGCTGCAGTGGGGCGGGCTTTGCCCTTGCGCGGCGTGTGGATGGGCATGGGGGTCCTTCCGGCTCCCCTGTGGGGCAGGCGGTTTGGGTGGGGTGTGGGTTTGTCGGCGTGGGGCCTGGCTCCTGGCTCCTGGCTCCTGGCTTGCGGTCCGTGCCTGCCGCCCGCAGCCCGGGTTCTGCGCCTACGGCTGCGTCTTGTGCCTCACTTGGGGGTGGGTTGTATGTGTGCACCCCTGACGTGCGGGGTCTCCTCGTGCTCCCTTGAACTGGGTTATGCTCCTGGGGGGCAAGTGTGGGGGTTGCTTATACATTATACACCACAACCAACTGGGATAAGTCCTGTACACTCACCGGTGGACGCCTTACACACACACACACACACCCCAGCAGCCTCCTGGTTGCATTTCTCTCCTTTTCTCCCTCATTTACTGTCATAACTTTGACAGGAAGAGGCCACGTCAGCAGTTGTAGTTCCAGTTTTTCTGGACCTGATTCACTGTTTCAATACATGTTGTCGTCTGATGTTTGTTTTTGTGTAAATGTTGTTTGTTTCTATGTTTATGTTTTTCCATGTACATGTTGTTGTTTGTTTCTATGTGTATTTGTGTCACCCGTGA
>NC_137196.1:31882531-31935031 GCF_960531495.2 Zeus faber | reverse complement strand
AAGTGATATCAACGGATTTCAACTGATTTAAAGTGTTCTTAAGTGATTTCAAGTGATTTCAACTGACTTAAAGGAATTTAAAGCGATTTCAACTGATTTTAAGTGATTAAAGGGATTTTAACTGATTTCAACTTTAGTGTTTTAAAGTGATTTAAACTGATTTCAACTGATTTATAGCAATTTCAACTGATTTCAACTGATTCCAACTGATTTAAGTGATTTCAACGGATTTCAAGTGTTTCAAACTGATTTAAAGTGATTTCAACTTATTTAAAGTGATTTAAAGCGATATCAACTGATTTCAACTAATTTAAAGTGTTTTTAAGTGAATTAAAGTGTTTCAAACTGATTTCAAGTGATTTCAACTGATTTAAAGTGTTTTAAAGGGATTTAAATTGATTTAAAGTCTTTTTTTCATTTGTGAATGAACGTCAGGTCAAACTGGAGGCGGAGCTCATGCAGAACCCCTGACTGGTGGTTCTTAACGTGGGGTCCGGGGTCCTCCAAGCGGTCCTTCCAGAGGCTCCAGGGGGTCCCTGAGACAACGTCCAGTCAGGACTGTTTGGATCCTAGTTTCACTAGAGCACAGACACTGATCAATACAGATATTGATCAGATATGGATCTCAGATTGGATCCTGCAGAGGCTGAATCTGACCAACGTGAAGGTGGAGGAGGTGGAGGAGGTGGAGGAGGGAACTTCCTGCACCTGACAGGATGGAGGTGGATTTAAAGAGCTCGTGCAGATAACTGGTGGAGTTTCCCATCACGTCCAGAAGGATGGCAGTGAAGTCTGTAGGAGACAGGAGCATGAGACAGGAGACAGGTGACAGGACCAGGAGACAGGTGACAGGACCAGGAGACAGGTGACAGGACCAGGAGACAGGTGACAGGACCAGGAGACAGGTGACAGGACCAGGAGACAGGAGACAGGTGACAGGACCAGAAGACAGGTGACAGGACCAGGAGACAGGTGACAGGACCAGGAGACAGGTGACAGGACCAGGAGACGGGAGACAGGTGACAGGAGACAGGCCCAAGAGACAGGAGACAGGAGACAGGTGACAGGAGACAGGTGACAAGAGACAGGACCAGGAGACAGGTGACAGGACCAGGAGACAGGTGACAGGACGGGAGACAGGAGACAGGACCAGGAGACAGGAGACAGGACCAGGAGACAGGAGACAGGTAAAAAGAGAGTGATGAGGTGAGGGAACATCACTCAACCACACACAGCAACGTCTGAGGAACGTGGAGAAGCCACCACATCAGCCTGGCAACCGTGAGAGCACCAACAAATAAACTCCACCCATAGATCAAATGTGAAGGTGTTCTTTGAGTATTGCGTGGTACTGACCTGTCAAGTCGTTGGTTTGGTTGCTGAGGCAGTAGCAGTACCTCCTGGAGAACATGCTGCTCTCGATGCTCCTGAAGCTGGAAACTGAACAAAGAAATGACTTTGAGCAGCAGTTACACGTCATGACCACAAGATAGAGACACAGCATGTGGCTAAGAGGACAGACGGATAGATCCATAATATCTATATCTATAATATATATATATATATATATACACTGTTATATATTATAATTATATAAAAATAGCGTTATATATTATATTTATATATATATATAATATCTACAATATCTATATATATTAGTATATCTATCTCTATCTATAATATCTATATCTATAATATCTATATATATATATATAAAATATATATATCTACAATATCTATAATATCAATATATATGTAAAATCTATATTTATAACATCTATATATATTTATATATCTTTATCTATCTCTATCTATAATATCTATTTCTATAATATCTATATATATATATATATATATATATATATACAATATCTATAATATCAATATATATGTAAAATCTATATTTATAATATCTATATATATTAATATATCTTTATCTATCTATATCTATAATATCTATATCTATATTAAATCTATATTTATAATATCTATATATATAATATATAGCTTTATTATCTACAGTATATCTATAATATCTATATCCATGTATAATATCTATAATATCTATATCCATGTATAATATCTATATCCATGTATAATATCTATATCCATGTATATCTATAATATCTATATCCATGTATAATATCTATATCCATGTATAATATCTATATCCATGTATATCTATAATATCTATATCCATGTATAATATCTATATCCATGTATAATATCTATATCCATGTATATCTATAATATCTATATCCATGTATAATATCTATATCCATGTATAATATCTATATCCATGTATATCTATAATATCTATATCAATGTATAATATCTATATCCATGTATAATATCTATAATATCTATATCCATGTATAATATCTATAATATCTATATCAATGTATAATATCTATATCCATGTATAATATCTATATCCATGTATAATATCTATAATATCTATATCCATGTATAATATCTATAATATCTATATCAATGTATAATATCTATATCCATGTATAATATCTATAATATCTATATCCATGTATAATATCTATATCCATGAATAATATCTATAATATCTATATCCATGTATAATATCTATAATATCTATATCCATGTATAATATCTATATCCATGTATAATATCTATATCCATGTATAATATCTATATCCATGTATAATATCTATATCCATGTATAATATCTATAATATCTATATCCATGTATAATATCTATAATATCTATATCCATGTATAATATCTATATCCATGTATAATATCTATAATATCTATATCCATGTATAATATCTATAATATCTATATCCATGAATAATATCTATATCCATGTATAATATCTATATCCATGTATAATATCTATAATATCTATATCCATGTATAATATCTATATCCATGTATAATATCTATATCCATGTATAATATCTATAATATCTATATCCATGTATAATATCTATATCCATGTATAATATCTATATCCATGTATAATATCTATAATATCTATATCCATGTATAATATCTATATCCATGTATAATATCTATATCCATGTATAATATCTATAATATCTATATCCATGTATAATATCTATAATATCTATATCCATGAATAATATCTATAATATCTATATCCATGTATAATATCTATATCCATGTATAATATCTATATCCATGTATAATATCTATAATATCTATATCCATGTATAATATCTATAATATCTATATCCATGTATAATATCTATATCCATGTATAATATCTATAATATCTATATCCATGTATAATATCTATATCCATGTATAATATCTATAATATCTATATCCATGTATAATATCTATATCCATGTATAATATCTATAATATCTATATCCATGTATAATATCTATATCCATGTATAATATCTATATCCATGTATAATATCTATAATATCTATATCCATGTATAATATCTATAATATCTATATCCATGTATAATATCTATATCCATGTATAATATCTATATCCATGTATAATATCTATAATATCTATATCCATGTATAATATCTATATCCATGTATAATATCTATATCCATGTATAATATCTATATCCATGTATAATATCTATAATATCTATATCCATGTATAATATCTATATCCATGTATAATATCTATATCCATGTATAATATCTATAATATCTATATCCATGTATAATATCTATATCCATGTATAATATCTATAATATCTATATCCATGTATAATATCTATAATATCTTTATCCATGTATAATATCTATAATATCTATATCCATGTATAATATCTATATCCATGTATAATATCTATATCCATGTATAATATCTATAATATCTATATCCATGTATAATATCTATATCCATGTATAATATCTATATCCATGTATAATATCTATAATATCTATATCCATGTATAATATCTATAATATCTATAATATCTATATCCATGTATAATATCTATATCCATGTATAATATCTATATCAATGTATAATATCTATAATATCTATATCCATGTATAATATCTATAATATCTATATCCATGTATAATATCTATATCCATGTATAATATCTATATCCATGTATAATATCTATATCCATGTATAATATCTATAATATCTATATCCATGTATAATATATATAATATCTATATCCATGTATAATATCTATATCCATGTATAATATCTATATCCATGTATAATATATATAATATCTATATCCATGTATAATATCTATAATATCTATATCCATGTATAATATATATAATATCTATATCCATGTATAATATCTATAATATCTATATCCATGTTTAATATCTATATCCATGTATAATATCTATAATATCTATATCCATGTATAATATCTATATCCATGTATAATATCTATAATATCTATATCCATGTATAATATCTATAATATCTATATCCATGTATAATATCTATATCCATGTATAATATCTATATCCATGTATAATATCTATATCCATGTATAATATCTATAATATCTATATCCATGTATAATATCTATAATATCTATATCCATGTATAATATCTATATCCATGTATAATATCTATATCCATGTATAATATCTATATCCATGTATAATATCTATATCCATGTATAATATCTATATCCATGAATAATATCTATATCCATGTATAATATCTATATCCATGTATAATATCTATATCCATGTGGCTGTGTTTATGTATTTACTGTTGTAGACGAGCAGTGTGAGTTTGTGCAGCGCCAGCGAACTGTGGGACGTGACGCTGAGCAGCGAGAAGAGCTGCGGAGAACCTGTAGGGACCAGAGACAGGAGGGAGGTCAAGGTCCAGGTCCAGGGGGGAAGGTCCGGGTCCAGTAGGGAGGTCCAGGTACAGTAAGGAAGGTCAAGGACCAGATCCAGGTCCAGGTCCAAGGGGAAGTCCAGTTCCATTAGGGAGGTCCAAAGCCATAAGAGTTCTGGGTTTATGCAAACTCTCTAATTGTGAATTTTACTTTTTGAACCTGACACAGTTTCCACAACTTCAAGTACCATCAGCGAGACATCAAACTCTATAACTGCTAAGCACCTGAGGATGCTACCAGATCCAACCTGGACACTACCAGATCCAACCTGGATGGGAACCAGATCAAACCTGGAGGCAACCAGATCCAACCTGGATGCTACCAGATCCAACCTGGACGCTACCAGATCCAACCTGGACGCTACCAGATCCAACCTGGACGTTACCAGATCCAACCTGGACACTACCAGATCCAACCTGGATGGGAACCAGATCCAACCTGGACGTTGCCAGATCCAACCTGGACGCTACCAGATCCAACCTGGATGGGAACCAGATCCAACCTGGACGTTACCAGATCCAACCTGGACACTACCAGATCCAACCTGGATGGGAACCAGATCAAACCTGGAGGCAACCAGATCCAACCTGGATGCTACCAGATCCAACCTGGATGGGAACCAGATCCAACCTGGACCCTACCAGATCCAACCTGGACGTTACCAGATCCAACCTGGACGCTACCAGATCCAACCTGGACATTACCAGATCCAACCTGGACGCTACCAGATCCAACCTGGACGTTACCAGATCCAACCTGGACACTACCAGATCCAACCTGGATGGGAACCAGATCCAACCTGGACGTTACCAGATCCAACCTGGACGCTACCAGATCCAACCTGGATGGGAACCAGATCCAACCTGGACGTTACCAGATCCAACCTGGACACTACCAGATCCAACCTGGATGGGAACCAGATCAAACCTGGAGGCAACCAGATCCAACCTGGATGCTACCAGATCCAACCTGGATGGGAACCAGATCCAACCTGGACCCTACCAGATCCAACCTGGACGTTACCAGATCCAACCTGGACGCTACCAGATCCAACCTGGACATTACCAGATCCAACCTGGATGCTACCAGATCCAACCTGGACGCTACCAGATCCAACCTGGACGCTACCAGATCCAACCTGGACGCTATCAGATCCAACCTGGACGCTATCAGATCCAACCTGGACGCAACCAGATCCAACCTGGACGCTACCAGATCCAACCTGGACGCTACCAGATCCAACCTGGACCCTATCAGATCCAACCTGGACGCTATCAGATCCAACCTGGACGCAACCAGATCCAACCTGGACGCTACCAGATCCAACCTGGACGCTACCAGATCCAACCTGGACGCTACCAGATCCAACCTGGACGTTACCACATCCAACCTGGATGCTACCACATCCAACCTGGACGTTACTAGATCCAACCAGGACGTTACCAGATCCAACCTGGACGCTACCAGATCCAACCTGGATGCTACCAGATCCAACCTTGACGCTGCCAGATCCAACCTGGACCCTACCAGATCCAAACTGGACATTACCACATCCAACCTGGATGCTACCAGATCCAACCAGGACGTTACCAGATCCAACCTGGACGCTACCAGATCCAACCTGGATGCTACCAGATCCAACCTGGACCCTACCAGATCCAACCTGGACGCTACCAGATCCAACCTGGATGCTACCAGATCCAACCTGAATGGGAACCAGATCCAACCTGGACGCTACCAGATCCAACCTGGACGCTACCAGATCCAACCTGGATGCTACCAGATCCAACCTGGATGCTACCAGATCCAACCTGGACGCTACCAGATCCAACCTGGACGCTACCAGATCCAACCTGGACCCTACCAGATCTAACCTGGACGCTACCAGATCCAACCTGGACGTTACCAGATCCAACCTGGACGTTACCAGATCTAACCTGGACGCTACCAGATCCAACCTGGACGTTACCAGACCTAACCTGGACGTTACCAGATCCAACCTGGACGCTGCCAGATCCAACCTGGATGGGAACCAGATCCAACCTGGACGCTACCAGATCAAACCTGGACGCTACCAGATCCAACCTGGATGAGAACCAGATCAAACCTTAACACCACCAGATCCAACCTGGACTTTACAAGGTCCAACCTGGACGTTACCAGATCCAACCTGGATGCTACCAGATCCAACCTGGACACTACCAGATCAAACCTGGACGCTACCAGATCCAACCTGGACGCTACCAGATTCAACCTGGACACTACCAGATCAGACCTGGACCCTACCAGATCCAACATGGACGCTACCAGATCAAACCTGGACGCTACCAGATCCAACCTGGATGCTACCAGATCCAGCCTGGATGGGAACCAGATCCAACCTGGATGGGAACCAGATCCAACCTGGATGCTACCAGATCAAACCTGGATGGGAACCAGATCAAACCTGGACGCTACCCGATCCAACCTGGACCCTACCAGATCCAACCTGGACGCGACCAGATCCAACCTGGACGCTACCAGATCCAACCTGGACCCTACCAGATCCAACCTGGATGGGAACCAGATCCAACCTGAATGGGAACCAGATCCAACCTGGACGCTACCAGATCCAACCTGGACGCTACCAGATCCAACCTGGACGCTACCAGATCCAACCTGGATGCTACCAGATCCAACCTGGACGCTACCAGATCCAACCTGAATGGGAACCAGATCCAACCTGGACGCTACCAGATCCAACCTGGATGCTACCAGATCCAACCTGGACGTTACCAGATCCAACCTGGACGCTACCAGATCCAACCTGGACTTTACAAGGTCCAACCTGGACGTTACCAGATCCAACCTGGATGCTACCAGATCCAACCTGAACACTACCAGATCCAACCTGGACGCTACTAGATTCAACATGGACACTACCAGATCAGACCTGGACCCTACCAGATCCAACATGGACGCTACCAGATCCAACCTGGACGCTACCAGATCCAGCCTGGATGGGAACCAGATCCAACCTGGATGGGAACCAGGTTAAACCTTGACGCTACCAGATCCAACCTGGACGCTACCAGATCCAACCTGGACCCTACCAGATCCAAACTGGACGCTACCAGATCCAACCTGGACGCTACCAGATCCAACCTGGACGCTACCAGATCCAACCTGGACGCTACCAGATCCAACCTGGACGCTACCAGATCCAACCTGGACGCTAACAGATCCAACCTGGACGCTACCAGATCCAACCTGAATGGGAACCAGATCCAACCTGGACGCTACCAGATCCAACCTGGACGCTACCAGATCCAACCTGGACGCTACCAGATCCAACCTGGACGCTACCAGATCCAACCTGAATGGGAACCAGATCAAACCTGGATGCTATCAGATCCAACCTGGATGGGAACCAGATCAAACCTGGACGCTACCAGATCCAACCTGGATGCTACCAGATCCAACCTGGACCCTACTAGATCCAACCTGGATGCTACCAGATCCAACCTGGACGTTTCCAGATCCACCCTGGATGGGAACCAGATCCAACCTGGATGCTACCAGATCCAACCTGAATGGGAACCAGATCCAACCTGGATGCTATCAGATCCAATCTGGATGGGAACCAGCTCCAACCTGGATGCTACCAGATTCAACCTGGATGGGAACCAGATAAAACCTGGACGCTACCAGATCCAACCTGGACCCTACTAGATCCAACCTGGATGCTACCAGATCCAACCTAGACGTTACTAGATCCACCCTGGACGCTACCAGATCCAACCTGGATGATACCAGATCCAACCTGGATGGGAACCAGCTCCAACCTGGATGCTACCAGATCCAACCTGGACGTTACCAGATCCAACCTGGACGCTACCAGATCCAACCTGGATGCTACCAGATGCAACCTGGACCCTACTAGATCCAACCTGGACGCTACCAGATCCAACCTGGACGCTACCAGATCCACCTGGACGCTACCCGATCCAACCTGGACCCTACCAGATCCAACCTGGACGCTACCAGATCCAACCTGGACGCTACCAGATCCAACCTGGACGCTACCAGATCCAACCTGGACCCTACCAGGTCCAACCTGGATGGGAACCAGATCCAACCTGGACGCTACCAGATCAAACCTGGATGCTACCAGATCCAACCTGGACGTTACCAGATCCAACCTGGACGCTACCAGATCCAACCTGGACGTTACCAGATCCAACCTGGACGCTACCAGATCCAACCTGAATGGGAACCAGATCCAACCTGGACGCTACCAGATCCAACCTGGACGCTACCAGATCCAACCTGAATGGGAACCAGATCCAACCTGGATGCTATCAGATCCAACCTGGATGGGAACCAGCTCCACCCTGGATGCTACCAGATTCAACCTGGATGGGAACCAGATCAAACCTGGACGCTACCAGATCCAACCTGGATGCTACCAGATCCAACCTGGACCCTACTAGATCCAACCTGGATGCTACCAGATCCAACCTGGACGTTTCCAGATCCACCCTGGACGCTACCAGATCCAACCTGGATGCTACCAGATCCAACCTGGATGGGAACCAGCTCCAACCTGGATGCTACCAGATCCAACCTGGACGTTACCAGATCCAACCTGGACGCTACCAGATCCAACCTGGATGCTACCAGACTCAACCTGGACCCTACCAGATCCAACCTGGACGCGACCAGATCCAACCTGGATGATACCAGATCCAACCTGGATGGGAACCAGCTCCAACCTGGATGCTACCAGATCCAACCTGGACGTTACCAGATCCAACCTGGACGCTACCAGATCCAACCTGGATGCTACCAGACTCAACCTGGACGTTACCAGATCCACCCTGGACGCTACCAGATCCAACCTGGATGGGAACCAGCTCCAACCTGGATGCTACCAGATCCAACCTGGACGTTACCAGATCCAACCTGGACGCTACTAGATCCAACCTGGATGCTACCAGATGCAACGTGGACCCTACTAGATCCAACCTCGACGCTACCAGATCCAACCTGGACGCTACCAGATCCACCTGGACGCTACCCGATCCAACCTGGACCCTACCAGATCCAACCTGGACGCTATTAGATCCAACCTGGACGCTACCAGATCCAACCTGGACCCTACCAGGTCCAACCTGGATGGGAACCAGATCCAACCTGGACGCTACCAGATCAAACCTGGATGCTACCAGATCCAACCTGGACGTTACCAGATCCAACCTGGACGCTACCAGATCCAACCTGGACGTTACCAGATCCAACCTGGACGTTACCAAATCCAGCCTGGAGGCTACGATATCCAACCTGGACGTTATCAGATCCAACCTGGACGCTACTAGATCCAACCTGGACGCTACCAGATCCAACCTGGACGTTACCACATCCAACCTGGATGCTACCACATTCAAGCTGGACGTTACCAGATCCAACCTGGATGCTACCAGATCCAACCTGGACGTTACTAGATCCAACCTGGACGCAACCAGATCCAACCTGGACGCTACCAGATCCAACCTGGACGCTATCAGATCCAACCTGGACGCTACCAGATCCAACCTGGACGCTATCAGATCCAACTTGGACGCTACCAGATCTAACCTGGATGGGAACCAGATCAAACCTGGACGCTACCAGATCCAACCTTGACGCTGCCAGATCCAACCTGGACCCTACCAGATCCAAACTGGACATTACCACATCCAACCTGGATGCTACCAGATCCAACCAGGACGTTACCAGATCCAACCTGGACGTTACCAGATCCAACCTGGATGCTACCAGATCCAACCTGGACCCTACCAGATCCAACCTGGACGCTACCAGATCCAACCTGGACCCTACCAGATCCAACCTGGACGTTACCACATCCAACCTGGATGCTACCACATCCAACCTGGATGCTGCCGGATCCAACCTGAACGTAACCAGATCCAACTTGGATGCTACCACATCCAACTTGGATGCTACCACATCCAACCTGTATGCTACCACATCCAACTAGGATGCTACCATATCCAACCTGGATGCTACCAGATCCAAACTGGAAGTTACCACATCCAACTTGGATGCTACCACATCCAACCTGGACGCTACCACATCCAAGTAGGATGCTACCAGATCCAACCTGGATGCTACCACAATCAACCTGGACGTTACAAGATCCAACCTGGACACTACCAGATCCAACCTGGACGCTACCAGATCCAACCTGTAAGCTACCAGATCCAACCTGGACGCTACCAGATCCAACCTGGATGTAATCACATCCAACCTGGACGTAACCACATCCAACCTGGATGCTACCACATCCAAGCTGGACGTTTCGAGATCCGACCTGGATGCTACCAGATCCAACCTGGTTGGGAACCAGATGAAACCTGGACGCTACCAGATCCAACCTGGACGTTACCAGATCCAACCTGGATGGGAACCAGATCCAACCTGGACGTTACCAGATCCAACCTGGACCCTACCAGATCCAACCTGGACGTTACCAGATCCAATCTGGACCCTACCAGATCCACCCTGGATGGGAACCAGGTCAAACCTGGACGCTACCAGATCCAACCTGGACACTACCAGATTCAACCTGGACCCTACCAGATCCAACCTGAACACTACCAGATCCAACCTGGACGTTACCAGATCCAACCTGGACGTTACCAGATCCAACCTGGACGCTACCAGATCAGACCTGGACGCTACTTGATCCAACCTGGACGCTACCAGATCCAACCTGAATGGGAACAGGATCAAACCTGGACACTACCAGATCCAACCTGGATGCTACCAGATCCAACCTGAATGGGAACCTGATCCAACCTGGACGCTACCTGATCCAACCTGGACGCTACCAGATCCAACCTGGACGCGACCACATCCAAGCTGGACGCTACCAGATCCAAGCTGAACGCTACCATATCCAACCTAGATGCTACCAGATCCAACCTGGACGCTACCAGATCCAACCTGGACGTAACCAGATCCGATCTTGACCCTACCAGATCCAACCTGAATGGGAACCAGATCAAACCTGGACACTACCAGATCCAACCTGATTGGGAACCAGATCAAACCTGGACACTACCAGATCCAACCTGAATGCAACCAGATCCAACCTGGACGCTACCAGATCCAACCTGTACGCTACCAGATCCAACCTGGACGCTACCAGATCGAACCTGAATGGGAACCAGATCCAACCTGGACGCTACCAGATCAAACCTGGATGCTACCAGATCCAACCTGGATGGGAACCAGATCCAACCTGGATGGGAACCAGGTTAACCCTGGACGCTACCAGATCCAACCTGGACGCTACCAGATCCAACCTGGACCCTACCAGATCCAACCTGAACACTACCAGATCCAACCTGGACGTTACCAGATCCAACCTGGACGTTACCAGATCCAACCTGGACGCTACCAGATACAACCTGGACGCTACTTGATCCAACCTGGACGCTACCAGATCCAACCTGGACCCTACCAGATCCAACCTGGACGCTACCAGATCCAACCTGCACCCTACCAGATCCAACCTGGACGCTACCAGATCCAACCTGGTTGGGAACAAGATGAAACCTGGACGCTACCAGATCCAACCTGGACGTTTCCAGATCCAACCTGGACCCTACCAGATCCAACCTGGACGTTACCAGATCCAATCTGGACCCTACCAGATCCAACCTGGATGGGAACCAAGTCAAACCTGGACGCTACCAGATCCAACCTGGACGCTACCAGATCCAACCTGGACGCTACCAGATCCAACCTGGACCCTACCAGATCCAACCTGGACGCTACCAGATCCAACCTGGACCCGACCAGATCCAACCTGAATGGGAACCAGATCCAACCTGGACGCTACCAGATCCAACCTGGACGCTACCAGATCCAACCTGGATGCTACCAGATCGAACCTGAATGGGAACCAGATCCAACCTGGACGCTACCAGATCAAACCTGGATGCTACCAGATCCAACCTGGATGGGAACCAGATCCAACCTGGATGGGAACCAGGTCAACCCTGGACGCTACCAGATCCAACCTGGACGCTACCAGATCCAACCTGGACCCTACCAGATCCAACCTGAACACTACCAGATCCAACCTGGACGTTACCAGATCCAACCTGGACGTTACCAGATCCAACCTGGACGCTACCAGATACAACCTGGACGCTACTTGATCCAACCTGGACGCTACCAGATCCAACCTGGACCCTACCAGATCCAACCTGGACGCTACCAGATCCAACCTGCACCCTACCAGATCCAACCTGGACGCTACCAGATCCAACCTGGTTGGGAAACAGATAAAACCTGGACGCTACCAGATCCAACCTGGACGTTTCCAGATCCAACCTGGATGGGAACCAGATCCAACCTGGACGTTACCAGATCCAACCTGGACCCTACCAGATCCAACCTGGACGTTACCAGATCCAATCTGGACCCTACCAGATCCAACCTGGATGGGAACCAGGTCAAACCTGGACGCTACCAGATCCAACCTGGACGCTACCAGATCCAACCTGGACGCTACCAGATCCAACCTGGACCCTACCAGATCCAACCTGGACGCTACCAGATCCAACCTGGACCCTACCAGATCCAACCTGGACGCTACCAGATCCAACCTGGACGCTACCAGATCCAACCTGGACGCTACCAGATCCAACCTGGATGCTACCAGATCCAACCTGGACGTTACCAGATCCAACCTGGATGGGAACCAGATCCAACCTGGACGTTACCAGATCCAACCTGGGCCCTACCAGATCCAACCTGGACTTTACCAGATCCAACCTGTGCGCTACCAGATCCAACCTGGATGGGAACAAGATCCAACCTGGACGTTACCAGATCCAACCTGGACCCTACCAGATCCAACCTGGACGCTACCAGATCCAACCTGGACCCTACCAGATCCAACCTGGACGCTACCAGATCCAACCTGGATGGGAACCAGATGAAACCTGGACGCTACCAGATCCAACCTGGACGCTACCAGATCCAACCTGGACCCTACCAGGTCCAACCTGGATGCTACCAGATCCAACCTGGACGTTACCAGATCCAACCTGGATGGGAACCAGATCCAACCTGGACGTTACCAGATCCAACCTGGGCCCTACCAGATCCAACCGGGACTTTACCAGATCCAACCTGTGCGCTACCAGATCCAACCTGGATGGGAACAAGATCCAACCTGGACGTTACCAGATCCAACCTGGACGCTACCAGATCCAACCTGGACCCTACCAGATCCAACCTGGACGTTACCAGAACCAACCTGGACGCTACCAGATCCAACCTGGACGCTACCAGATCCAACCTGGATGCTACCAGATCCAACCTGGACGTTACCAGATCCAACCTGGACGTTACCAGATCCAACCTGGACGCTACCAGATCCAACCTGGACGCTACCAGATCCAACCTGGACGCTACCAGATCCAACCTGGACGTTACCAGATCCAACCTGGATGCTACCAGATCCAACCTGGACATTCCCACATCCAACTTGGATGCTACCAGATCCAACCTTGACGCTACCACATCCAACTTGGATGGGAACCAGATCAAACCTGGACGCTACCAGATCCAACCTGCACGCTACCAGATCCAACCTGGACGCTACCAGATCCAACCTGGACGCTACCAGATCCAACCTGGACGCTACCAGATCCAACCTGGACGCTACCAGATCCAACCTGGATGCTACCAGATCCAACCTGGACGCTGCCAGATCCAACCTGTTTGCTACCAGATCCAACCTGGACGCTACCAGATCCAACCTGGACGCTACCAGATCCAACCTGAATGGGAACCTGATCCAACCTGGACGCTACCTGATCCAACCTGGACGCTACCAGATCCAACCTGGATGCTACCAGATCCAACCTGGATGGGAACCAGATCCAACCTCGATGGGAACAAGGTCAAACCTGGACGCTACCAGATCCAACCTGGACGCTACCAGATCCAACCTGGATGGGAACCAGATCCAACCTGGATGCTACCAGATCCAACCTGGATGGGAACCAGATCAAACCTGGGCGCTACCAGATCCAACCTGGACGCTACCAGATCCAACCTGGACCCTACCAGATTCAACCTGGACGCTACCAGATCCAACCTGGACATTACCAGATCCAACCTGGACGCTACCAGATCCAACCTGGACGCTACCAGATCCAACCTGGACGTTACCAGATCCAACCTGGATGGGAACCAGATCCAACCTGGACGCTACCAGATCCAAACTGGACGTTACCAGATCCAACTTGGACGCTACCAGATCCAACCTGGACATTACCAGATCCAACCTGGACACTACCAGATCCCACCTGGACGCTACCAGATCCAACCTGGACACTACCAGATCCAACCTGGACACTACCAGATCCAACCTGGACGTTACCAGATCCAACCTGGACGCTACCAGATCCAACCTGGACGCTACCAGATCCAACCTGGACGTTACCAGATCCAACCTGGACATTACCACATCCAACTTGGATGCTACCAGATCCAACCTGGACGCTACCACATCCAACTTGGATGGGAACCAGATCAAACCTGGACGCTACCAGATCCAACCTGGACGCTACCAGATCCAACCTGGACGCTACCAGATCTAACCTGGACGCTACCAGATCCAACCTGGACGCTACCAGATCCAACCTGGACGTTACCAGATCCAACCTGGACGCTACCAGATCCAACCTGGACGCTACCAGATCCAACCTGGACGCTACCAGATCCAACCTGAATGGGAACCAGATCCAACCTGGACGTTTCCAGATCCAACCTGGATGCTACCAGATCCAACCTGGACATTACCACATCCAACCTGGACGCTACCACATCCAACTTGGATAGGAACCAGATCCAACCTGGACGCTACCAGATCCAACCTGGACGCTACCAGATCCAACCAAAATGTAATGAGTAATGAGTAATGAGTAAAATTAATACATAATGGGCATGTATGGGGCAGATGTCCATATAAGGGCATGTAGGAGGGGTGCAAATCCTTCTCTCCATCAAAACCATGTTTCCAGTTGTTTGAATTTGTCGTAATGTTTACAGACGTGGAGACGGGAAATGACAACACATTATATCGGATAAGGACTGGAAACCATAAAAATGGTGATTATATCACATACAGTACATGCCCCTGTTGATCTGAACAACATTAGAAAAACATTTTGGTGAGATATTTGCGCTGATGTCTAAAGTAGAAGGTGTGGTGATGAGTGAATAGTTCATCTGGAGAAGATGTTTCATCATTCATCCACTTGGTTCAACTTGCAGTTTGAACAGGAATCAATCATCTCCCTGCGAGCGTCCCATTGATCAGCCGGACGAGGACGCACCTGATTGGGTTGAATTGATCAGAGTATTGACGAGCGGAGTGAGATCTATGGCCGCAGGGTCGATGGACTCCGCCGGGACTTCTGGGAAAAAAGACACAGTTGAGTATCTTTAATATCTGACCTGGAAACAGCCGAGCGTGGCCGAAAGCTGCTGCTAAAGGAAACGTTTAATCAATAGAAAATGAGACGAAATTCAAACATAAAACAAAACTGTCAAGGAAGATTTATCAAATAGGCCAGAGAATAAGAATATGAAGTATTTAAGTACTTGTACTAAGTACTATCCGTTTAAAGTACCTGTCGATAGCAGAACGTCTCTGATGTGTCGGTGTTCCACGGTTTTGTGGCTTCCAGCTGCAAATATACACGTTAAATATATATATATATATATATATATATGAACACATTAAATATCTACATTTAAAATACACATTGAATAAATACATTAAATATATACATAAAAAAATACACATTTAATATATACATTAAACATAAACATGAAAAATACACATTTAATATGAACATTGAATATATACATTCAATATATACATATTAAAAATGCACATCAAATATAGATTAATTAAATATAATTAATACAGTGAAAAATATATACTCAACAACTGCATCACATTTTAACATAACTTAATGAATATAAACCAATACAATATAATATTATTGTATTATAATGATAACAATAATATAAAAATAATAATCATATCATTTTAAAAATAATAATTAAGAAATTTCCTAAATACACTGTCAAAGTCTTTGATCGATCCAATACTAATAGATTAATCATCATAATAATCCAATCAATAATAAATAACAAATAACAAATAAAAGATTAATCAGTTCATTAAAATGCCTAAAACTGTGATTTCTCCTCCAATAAAATTCTCTTTTGTTTAAGATCTTTTCCAGAAACAAATTATCAGAAGTTGATTAAATCCAGGGAAAGTACTATGTAGTAACTGGTAGTTACTGTGTAGTAATGAACTTGTAGTTACTGTGTGGTAATGAACTTGTAGTTACTGTGTAGTAATTGACTGGTACTTACTGTGTAGTAATGAACTTATAGTGACTGTGTAGTAATGAACTTGTAGTTACAGTGTAGTAATTGACTGGTAGATACTGTGTAGTAATGAACTTGTAGTTACTGTGTAGTAATTGACTGGTACTTACTGTGTAGTAATGAACTTGTAGTGACTGTGTAGTAATGAACTTGTAGTTACTGTGTAGTAATTGACTGGTAGTTACTGTGTAGTAATGAACTTGTAGTGACTGTGTAATAATGAACTTGTAGTTACTGTGTTGTAATTGACTGGTAGTTACTGTGTAGTAATGAACTTGTAGTTACTGTGTAGTAATTGACTGGTACTTACTGTGTAGTAATGAACTTGCAGTGACTGTGTAGTAATGAACCTGTAGTTACAGTGTAGTAATTGACTGGTAGTTACTGTGTAGTAATGAACTTGTAGTTACTGTGTAGTAATTGACTGGTACTTACTGTGTAGTAATGACCTTGTAGTGACTGTGTAGTAATGAACTTGTAGTTACTGTGTAGTAATTGACTGGTAGTTACTGTGTAGTAATGAACTTGTAGTGACTGTGTAATAATGAACTTGTAGTTACTGTGTAGTAATTGACTGGTAGTTACTGTGTAGTAATGAACTTGTAGTTACTGTGTAGTAATGAACTGGTAGTTACTGTGTAGTAATTGACTGGTAGTTACTGTGTAGTAATTGACTGGTAGTGACTGTGTAGTAATTAACTGGTAGTTACTGTGTAGTAATTAACTGGTAGTTACTGTATAGTTATTGACTGGTTGTAACTGTGTAGTAATTAACTGGTAGTTACTGTGTAGTAATTGACTGGTAGTTACTGTGAAGTAATTAACTGGTAGTTACTGTGTAGTAATTGACTGGTAGTTACTGTGAAGTAATTAACTGGTAGTTACTGTAGTATTTAACTGGACTATATTTTCATATATTTTTATTCATATATGCTTAATTTCATTGTATTCATTGGGTACAATGCTGCTGGTGGATGGTGTATTGCAGTATTTTAGAATACCACGTTGTGTACAGTGAAGTAAATCACATCTGAACATGGAGAAAATTGAGGTTCCATTCCCATGTTTATTGAAGTAAAGTTAAAAAATCATTAAAACACCAGATCATGTGATTAAAACCACATGTTGATGGATAAAGTTATGGATAATGTTATGAATAAAGTTATGAATACAGTTATGTATAAAGTTATGAATAAAGTTATGAATAAAGTTATGAATACAGTTATGAATAAAGTTATGGATAAAGTTATGGATAAAGTTATGGATAAGGTTATGGATAACATTATGAATAAAGTTATGAATAAAGTTATGAATACAGTTATGAATAACGTTATGGATAAAGTTATGGATAAAGTTATGGATAACATTATGAATAAAGTTATGAATAAAGTTATGGATAAAGTTATGAATAAAGTTATGGATAAAGTTATGGGTAATGTTATGAATAAAGTTATGGATAAGGTTGTGGATAAAGTTATGGATAAAGTTGTGAATAAAGTTATGAATACAGTTATGGATAAAGTTATGGATAACATTATGAATAAAGTTATGAATAAAATTATGGATAAATTTATGAATAAAGTTATGGATAAAGTTATGAATAAAGTTATGAATAAAGTTATGGGTAATGTTATGAATAAAGTTATGGAAAAAGTTATGACTAAAGTTATGGATAAAGTTATGGATGAAGTTATGAATAAAGTTATGGATAAAGTTATGAATAATGTTATGAATAAAGTTATTGATAAAAATATGAATACAGTTATGGATAAAGTTATGAATAAAGTTATGGATAAATATATGGATAAAGTTATGGATAAAGTTATGAATAAAGTTATGGATAAAGTTATGGATAAAGTTATGAATAAAGTTATGGATACAGTTATGGATAAAGTTATGAATAAAGTTATGGATACAGTTATGAATAGAGTTATGAATAAAGTTATGAAAACAGTTATGGATAAAGTTATGAATGAAGTTATGGATTAAAATATGGATAAAGTTATGGATACAATTATGAATAAAGTTATGGATAAAGTTATGGATAAAGTTATGAATAAAGTTATGGATAAAGTTATGAATAAAGTTATGGATAAAGTTATGAATAAAGTTATGGATACAATTATGAATAAAGTTATGGATAAAGTTATGGATAACGTTATGAATAAAGTTATGGATAAAGTTATGGATAAAGTTATGGATACAGTTATGAATACAGTTATGAATAACGTTATGAATAAAGTTACAATAAAGTTATTAAAACAGTTATGAATACAGTTATAATAAAGTTATGAAAACAGTTATGAATAAAGTTATAATACAGTTATGAATACATTTATGAATAAAGTTATGGATAAAGTCAAGAATACAGTTATGAATACAGTTATGAATAAAGTTATGGATAAAGTTATGAATACAAGGATGAATGATGTGATGAATACCTCCGGCGGTGAGGAAGAGCAGAGCCGTCCCCCAGACAGACAGATGCAGCAGAAGACTTCTGGATCTCCACAACATCTCCATGACAGGAAGTCCTCCACCAGGAAGTCCTGCACCAGGAAGTCCTCAGCAGGAAGTCCTCAGCAGGAAGTCCTCAGCAGGAAGTCCTCAGCAGGAAGTCCTCAGCAGGAAGTCCTCAGCAGGAAGTCCTCAGCAGGAAGTCCTCAGCAGGAAGTCCTCAGCAGGAAGCCCTCAGCAGGAAATCTTCCACCAGGAAGTCTTCAGCAGGAAGTCCTCAGCATGAAGCCCTCAGCAGGTAGTCCTCCACCATGAAGTCCTCCACCAGGAAGTCCTCCACCAGCAAGTCCTCCACCAGGAAGTCCTCAGCAGGAAGTCTTCCACCAGGATGTCCTCAGCAGGAAGTCCTCAGCAGGAAGTCCTCCAAACAGCAATTTCCTGCAGCCGAGTTGAGCCGAGATATTAAATTATAGATCATTGAAAACAGCAGAAATCAGAGTGTTGCACGTACTACTCTCTAAAATGCACCAGAAATGTCATATTTCATCATATTTCATATTTCATCATATTTCATATTTCATCATCCAATGATTTGACTGGAAGCTGCTTCCCATCATGCACCTGGAACGGACAAAGACTTTCAGTGTTTTACAGTCGGACTTTGACATTTTAATGCAGCTTCTTCTTTCAAACTCCTCTTTTATTGGAGAACATCCCCCTCCTGCTCCTCCCTCTGCTGCTCTGTTTCTTCTCTGAAGCAGCTTCTTACCTGTTGCTCCTCCCCCTGCAGCACCCAACACCTCCTCCCTCCTCCTCCCTCCCCCCTGCAGGACACAACGCCTCCTCCCTCCTCCCCCCTGCAGGACACAACGCCTCCTCCCTCCTCCCCCCTGCGGGACACAACGCCTCCTCCCTCCTCCCCCCTGTGGGACACAACGCCTCCTCCCTCCTCCCCCCTGCGGGACACAACGCCTCCTCCCTCCTCCCCCCTGTGGGACACAACGCCTCCTCCCTCCTCCCCCCTGCGGGACACCACGCCTCCTCCCTCCCCCCTGCAGGACACAACACCTCCTCCCTCCTCCCCCCTGCAGGACACAACGCCTCCTCCCTCCTCCCCCCTGCGGGACACCACGCCTCCTCCCTCCCCCCTGCAGGACACAACACCTCCTCCCTCCTCCCCCCTGCAGGACACAACACCTCCTCCCTCCTCCCCCCTGCGGGACACAACGCCTCCTCCCTCCCCCCTGCAGGACACAACACCTCCTCCCTCCTCCCCTGCAGGACACAACACCTCCTCCCTCCTCCCCCCTGCGGGACACAACGCCTCCTCCCTCCTCCCCCCTGCAGGACACAACACCTCCTCCCTCCTCCCCCCTGCAGGACCCAACACCTCCTCCACTCTGCAGGACACAACACCTCCTCCCTCCTCCCCCCTGCGGGACACAACACCTCCTCCCTCCTCCCCCCTGCGGGACACAACGCCTCCTCCCTCCTCCCCCCTGCAGGACACAACACCTCCTCCCTCCTCCCCCCTGCAGGACCCAACACCTCCTCCACTCTGCAGGACACAACACCTCCTCCCTCCTCCCCCCTGCAGGACACAACACCTCCTCCCTCCTCCCCCCTGCGGGACACAACACCTCCTCCCTCCTCCCCCCTGCGGGACACAACGCCTCCTCCCTCCTCCCCCCTGCAGGACACAACACCTCCTCCCTCCTCCCCCCTGCAGGACCCAACACCTCCTCCACTCTGCAGGACACAATGCCTCCTCCCCCCTTTCAAAGGAAGAGTCACTGGAAACATCTCTCTAAACTACACAGTGAAATACACAGTGGGGTCTTTGTGTAGCGTTGTGTCTGAAAGCCGTGGTTCTGGGAATCGAACCAGCATATTTTCTCCTGAATTTCCACACGTTTCCAGCTCAAAGTACAAGACTAGAACATGGATGCCAGCAGTTTGTGTTCTGAGCAGGTAATCACTGGTTTTCTGGTTGTAAGGAGCGTCACCCGAGCCGGACGAGCCGCGGGCCGCCGGGATCTGAAAGGAGCTCTGTGAGGACGCTGGGACCCGGCGACTCCGGTTGCTCACCATTCACCTCCATAGTGGCGCGCGGCAGCGGTGGCGGGAAGCAGCTAAATGGCAGCGAGGCCCCGCGGGGACGCCATTGGAACCTGCACAGAGCCAGGACGAGGAGCTTGGTACCGCTGGCTACTGCACAGGGTCCAGGAAGACTTGTGATAGAACTTAGGAGTGAATCAGGTCTTCAGGGATGAAGTGTCACAAAAGTTCATTAGCAGCTCAATCAGCAGTTAAACATGTGTTTAGGGAACATGCAGTGATAAACATGGGGTGAGGAACACGGGGTGAGGATCACGGGGTGAGGAAGGATCTGCTGCCACGCGACAGCCAATGAAAGAACACAAAGAGAAGACCAAGTCATGCAAAATGGAACCAGGTTTGTCTTGGAAATCATCATGAATTAAAAGAATATTCCATCAAACGTTGTTGTTATTTTTCAATACTTTATTAGTAACTGGTGCAATTGAAAAGACAAAAAAAACAAATCAATAAAAATCAAGTAGGAACACCATTTGCATATTATATCTTGAGATAAGTACAGAGTACAAATGAGATGACGAGCTCCTCTGAAGGCCACGGTGGATGAGCTTCCAGACGTCCACAAAACGCACAAGGCTGAGGAAACGCTGTGACCTTCGACCTTCGACCTTCAGTGAAACCAGACTGAACTCCTCCCCCACGAGGCCCAACTCACGCAGGAAGTGAACGGGGGGTTGAAATGACGCCAACATGAGGTTTCTGCTCAAGGTTCTCCTGGAGAGTCGGGGACTCCAGCAGAAACCTGCATCATGGTTCTGAACACCACAGGAGAAGTGTTTCTAACTGAGTGAGTTCAGCCTCTCGCCTGGCGTCACCGTCCTGAACCCCACCACGAGGAACCGGAGGAATCCGGTTCCAGCCGAGTCACGTCACCCGGAGCCGGGAAAGGTCTCAGAGCGGCCGAAGGGAAAGTCGCTTTTAGCAGCTGTTGGACAAATCCCAGGAGCTACTGGTGACATGGTTACTGGTGCTCTGGTTACTGGTGACCTGGTTACTGATGAACTGGGGACCTGGTTACTGGGGACCTCGTTTCTGGTGCTCTGGTTACTGGTGACCTGGTTACTGGTGACCTGGTTACTGGGGACCTGGTTACTGATGAACTGGGGACCTGGTTACTGATGAACTGGGGACCTGGTTACTGGGGACCTCGTTTCTGGTGCTCTGGTTACTGGTGACCTGGTTACTGGTGACCTGGTTACTGGGGACCTGGTTACTGATGAACTGGGGACCTGGTTACTGGTGACCTGGTTACTGATGAATTGGGGACCTGGTTACTGGGGACCTGGTTACTGATGAATTGGGGACCTGGTTACTGGGGACCTGGTTACTGGGGACCTGGTAACTGATGAACTGGTTACTGGAGATTTTCAAACAAATTTGTTCAAAAAGTGACAAAGGTGAAGAACGCTGAGGACATCTTCATGTTCTACTCCGTGGACCTTTACATTGAATAACATATTAACAAGCAGCAGACTGCATTACGCCGCCTGGCGGGCCGGATATGGGACCCGGGCCAGTGGTTGGAGACCCCTGCTCAGCGGGTCTTCTTGCCTTTGTCAAGCTTTTGAAGAAGTTCAAATCCTGACACCGATGAGGAAAGGTTTCCACATCGAGTATCTGTAACAGCGGGAGGCGCTGTTACAGATACTTCAACTGCAGAAAACAATACTTCATTCAACGTAGTGCTCGTGGTGGTGTACCAACGCTGAAGATACTTTTGCTGTTATTTGGCTTTTTCTTCACTTTGTTGAACCAGTAATTAGACTGAACCTGCCTCGAAATGAGTAGAATTAAAAAGAGATGAATAGTGCAGTAATACTGGAGTACTTCATCCCAGATTGTACCTTTGAAACACAAAATACACATTCTTTCTAAATATAATATGTGTTTTTGGGTTGTCTGCGCTCTGTAAAAAGCAATGGTAGTCGCTGTCAAAATAAAGACTAAAGAAAAATAAGTAAAAATCTGTATTTCTGTGAATTTCCAAACGTTGGATTCGGGACAAACGCTGGTTTTATTACAGAACAAATTCATCATTTGAGTTGAATCTTTATGTTGGAAGACAAGCGTCGTATCGAACAAGTCAAACTTCAATTGAACAGTTATTTGTCGTAAAAACGTAAACACAACAATGATTTGGGAATAAAAGTGAAAATGTGCTTTTCTGTCAGCAGCTGGTTTTGGCAAAAGAAAGATTCTTCCTCACTTTAAAGAAACGACGGAAATGTGACGAGGATTCAAATGTAAAAGTTCTGCAGCTGAAGGTGAAACAGGAAACCGCGTCGACGGCGTTTCGCACGTTTTCCAAAGACTCGGCAATAAAAAGGATGAAATGAAAAAGCACTTTCATGAAGGGGAGGTGTCCCGGAGCGAGGACATGAGGTGGAAGGGGAACGTGGCCAGAGCGGCAAAGCGTGGAGTCAGAGCAGCCCGAGCGGGGATGAGTCGGTAGTCTGGGGTGGCTCTGGAGAAAGAGTCGTTTGTTGGGGACTCGCTGACTTAAAGCTCTGCAGCCCTCAGAAGATCACCATGAAGAGGGCATTTGTCATGACTCATATGGATGCCGCTCGTTCACACTTTGCATTCTTCCTGAATAAACAATGTTCAATGATTCTTGTGAGAATCCCACTCAGGACTCAGAACCGGTCTCAAACCGACCAAGAGTCGGACAAACGGAACGACTCTTGGTTGGTTTGAGTCGCTCTGGGAAGAGCCCCGTCTCCAAAAAGAGACAAAGTTCTCATCGCTATTGAGGAGAATCCGTCGGACCGGAGCTTCTGTTTCACTCGGCGGATGAAGCAGAAGAAATCCTGAGGAGCCGGAGGAACAAGGTTCCACAGGAAGTGACTCTTCATTCAGTGCGGGAGGTTCTGAGGCCCAGCGTGCTGCACGCAGTTAGAATCACTATCCATGTTCATATTTATATGGAACCTGCTGTAGTTTAGCAGTTTTGCGGACGGTACATTCGTTTCGGGGGTTTTGTTCTAAGTGTTCAGGCCGAACCGTGATGGTTCTATGAACTGTGTTCAACAGAAGAATCAGTGAAATGAGGCCGATCTGCTTGGTCCCCTCCTCAGACAAGAGCCTCCCAGAGGCCTCTTCCAAACCAAGACGTGAGGTGAAGATTGAAAGACTTCAAGCACCGAGGGGGGGCTTGGACAGGACGTCACCCGAAGGTGAAGGACATGGAGGAACATGGAGGAACATGGAGGAACATGGAGGAACGTGGAGAAACGTGGAGAAACGTGGAGGAACGTGGAGGAACGTGAAGGAACGTGGAGGAACGTGAAAGAAACAGAGGAACGTGGAGGAAACGGAGGAAACTGAGGAACGTGGAGGAACGTGGAGGAACATGGAGGAACGTGGAGGAACGTGGAGGAACGTGGAGGGGCCACCAGGGCTCACATTCGTCTCAGTGGGAGATCCAACCCGTCCACAGTTCCCAGTAAAGTTTGAGACGGATCCATCAACAGGAAGTAATGCAACCAACGCCATCTTGGTTTCTGCTTTGTGTTGTTACTTCTCTGCAGCTCTGAAAGGAGGAAACTTCAGAACTAACCCCCTGTGGTTGTCAGACTGGTGGCCCCGCCCCCCTGCAGGCCTGCTTCCTCATGCACAAACAATGAGATGATTCCATATGAAAAAGGAGTCTTACAAAATGTTTCATTCTGATTTCCTGACCGTCGCAGTGTCTACACTAAAAGAAAGGCATGCGATCCATGCAGTGCGCTAATGCTTTGCAGAGATAAAGCTTTGGGTGTAAATATGTATATTAATGAGTAATATTTCAGAGTGCGCCGTGTGTGCGGCCATGACGGCTTTGCAGCATCTCCTGCCAGGGCCGCCGAGCTCCGGTCCTGATGCGCACGGCTTCCAGCGAACAGCAGAGGGCTTAGAGGCGTGGCTGGGGGCGAGGCAGAGGGCGGGGCTGTCCAACCGTCACGGCGGAGAGTTCCACACGGCGTCCCCGAAGCCCTCCCCCGTGGCGGAGAGCGGCAGAGCGCCCCCGCTGGGCGTGAAGGGCTCGGTGTCGGTGTCCGTCTCGCCCTGGGCCAGGTAGCTAGGCCGCACCCCCTCCCCGGTCAGGCTCCGCCCGCCACACCGGTTATCCGCCCCCTCCTCCTCCTCTACCTCCCGCTCCCCAGAGATGCTGAAGCCGCTGGGCGAGCGCTCCAGCTCCTCGTGGTTCACTGACAGCATGGAGAGCGGCGTGTCGCCCCCCCCTGTGGTCCTGCCCGGCGCCAGCCGCTCAGAGTAGATGTGGCCTGCCAGGGCGTGGCCCCCGCCCCCCTGGCTGTAGTCCCGCAGGCAGCTGATGGGCAGCACGGTCGGGCGCTCGGCGTAGGTGGGGACGGGGGCCCGCGGCAGGTGGTGGCCCCCTGTCGGAAAACCCAAGCCTTCCTCGGCTTCCGCTCCGCCCTCCCCGGCTCGGGCGCCCTCTGCAGGCTGCTTGCGGTAGTCGTAGCGGTCAGCCTTGCTGACAGGAAGTTGGAAGGGAACGTGTGAGAAGCCTTCGGCGTAGCCCAGGAAGACATGGTGCAGGGCGGGGGCGCCCCCCAGGAGGGGGTCGCAGGGCTCCATGGTCATGCGGGCGTCGCCGGTTGAGTCCACCTGCAGGTGCTCACTGCGCTGCATGTGCATGTCCACCAGGAAGTCCAGCTTGCGCTCCATGTCGTCCACCTGGAGACACCACACACACACACACACAGACACACAGACACACAGACACACACACACACACACAGACACACATACACATACACATACACAATCACACACACACACACACACACATACACACACACACACACAGACACACAGACACACATACACATACACATACACATACACAATCACACACACACACACACACACATACACACACACACACACAGACACACAGACACACAGACACATACACATACACATACACATACACATACACATACACATACACATACACATACACATACACACACACACACACACACACACACAGACACACAGACACACAGACACATATACACACATACACACATACACATACACTTACACATACACATACACAATCACACATACACACACACACACACACACACACACACCAGAGTTTACCCGCTGGGCGGAGCAGATGGGTGGTGTGGGGGGTGGGGTTCATACATGAAATGTACCTGAATAGATTCATTGATTCATGGTCGTGACAGGGAGGGAGGGGCTTTACTTTGGGGGAGATTTACTTTCAACAAAGGGAGAGATGTTGTAATGCAACACAGCTTTAATCCTTAAGTCATGGCCGTCAGCCCTGCTGCTGGACTAATGCACCACAGGGGCCAGAAGATGGAGTCCCAAGGGCTCCAGGAGAAACATTCAGTTCTAGAGCAGCGGTTCTCTCATAGTAGAATGAGGAAAATCAAGAGGAAGCAGCAGATCACTGAGTCCATCGACTGCTCTGCTGAGCAGTGGGCAGCCACGCAACAGTGCCCAACTCCAGCGCCAGAGTCAATGCCTTGCTCAAGGTCATACGTAGGAGCATGAACCTGATGTGCCTGTCTTTAAGGGCGCGAGGAAACCCACGTGAACATGGGGAGGATGTGCAACATGTATGAACCCATAACCTTCTTGCTGTGAGGCAGCAGTGCTAACAGCTGAGCCAGCACGCTTCCCTAAAGGAGTTCATCAAATGCAGCCAGGATCCCAGGTCTGAAGCAGAAAGTTGGGTCCACAGGTCTGAAGCAGAACGTTGGGTCCACAGGACTGAAGCAGAACGTTGGGTCCACAGATCTGAAGCAGAACGTTGGGTCCACAGGACTGGAGCAGAACGTTGGGTCCACAGGACTGGAGCAGAACGTTGGGTCCACAGGACTGAAGCAGAACGTTGGGTCCACAGGACTGGAGCGGGAAGCAACTGCTCTGGACCTGGAGTTGAAACTTGATTCACTCTGAAGGTTTTGCTGCAGTTCCTGACCTGAAGCCCTTCTCCTTCTGTCAAGTTGAACCTGTCGATATAGTCTTCACAATCAGACTGTTGGGATGTTCTATTCGATTACAGAGGAGCTAAATACCTTGTTAACAGTTTGTCGAAATGGACGACAAGGTATTGAACCATTCTCTATGAAAACAAAGCACATTTCTCAACATGAATGTTTTTCAGCCGCGCTGCTCCTCCACCACCACAAGCTTTCAGTTTCCAAATGAGAAAACACAACAAGTGCAGTTCCATCATCAGAGGGTTTGTGATGACTGCAGCACTGTGTGTTGCTACTGCCTTCTGACTCCTGACTCCAAGACAAGATAAGGTAGGGGAGGATAAGGTAGGACAAGGTAGGATAAGGTAGGATAAGGTAAGATAAGGTAGGATAAGCTAAGATAAGGTAGGAAAAAGTAGGATAAGGTAAATTAAGTTAGTATAAGGTTGGATATGGTAGGATAAGGTAAGATAAGGTTAGATAAGGTAGAATAAGTTAAGATAAGGTAAGATAAGGTAGGATAAGGTAGGATAAACTAAGATAAGGTAGGATAAGGTAGGATAAGGTAGGATAAGGTAGGATAAGCAAAGAAAAGCTCAGATAAGGCAGGACAAGGTAAGATAAGGTAAGATAAGGTTGGATAAGGTAGGATAAGGTAAGATAAGGTAGAATAAGGTAAGATAAGGTAGGATAAGGTAAGATAAGGTAAGATAAGGTAAGTTAAGGTAGGACAAAGTAAGATAAGGTAGGATAAGGTGGAATAAGCTAAGATAAGGTAGGATAAGGTAGGATAAGGTACGATAAGGTAAGATAAGGTAAGATAAGGTAGAATAAGCTAAGATAAGGTAGGATAAGGTAAGATAAGATAAGATAAGGTAAGATAAGGAAAGTTAAGGTAGGACAAAGTAAGATAAGGTAGGATAAGGTAAGATAAGGTAAGATAAGGTAAAATAAAGTAAGATAAGGTTGGATAAGGTAAGATAAGGTAAGATAAGGTAAGTTAAGGTAGGACAAAGTAAGATAAGGTAGGATAAGGTGGAATAAGCTAAGATAAGGTAGGATAAGGTACGATAAGGTAAGATAAGGTAAGATAAGGTAGAATAAGCTAAGATAAGGTAGGATAAGGTAGGATAAGGTAAGATAAGCTAAGATAAGGTAAGGTAAGGTAGGATAAGGTAAGATAAGGTAAGATAAAGTAAGATAAGGTAAGATAAGGTAAGTTAAGGTAGGACAAAGTAAGATAAGGTAGGATAAGGTAAGATAAGGTAGGATAAGGTAAGATAAGGTAAGATAAGGTAGGATACGGTACGATAAACTAAGATAAGGTAGGACAAGGTAGGATAAGGTAAGATAAGGTAGGATAAGCTAAGATAAGGTAGGATAAGGTAGGATAAGGTAAGATAAGGTAAGATAAGGTATGTTAAGGTAGGATAAAGTAAGATAAGATAGGATAAGGTAGGATAAGGTAGGATAAGGTAGTATGAGGTTGGATAAGGTAGGATAAGGTAAGATAAGGTAGAATAAGCTAAGATAAGGTAAGATAAGGTAAGTTAAGGTAGGATAACGTAAGATAAGGTAGGATAACGTAAGATAAGGTAGGATAAGGTAGGATAAGGTAAGATAAGGTAAGATAAGGTAAGATAAAGTAAGATAAGGTAGTATAAGGTTGGATAAGGTAGGATAAGGAAAGATAAGGTAAAATAAGCTAAGATAAGGTAAGATAAGGTAGGATAAGGTAAGATAAGGTAGGATAAGGTAGGATAAGCTAAAATAAAGTAGGATAAGGTAGGTTAAGCTAAGATAAGCTAAGATAGGACAAGGCAGGATAAGGTAGGATAAGGTAGGATAAGGTAAATTAAGGTAGTATAAGGTTGGATAGGTAGGATAAGGTAAGATAAGATTAGATAAGGTCGGATAAGGTAGGATAAGGTAGGATAAAGTAAGATAAGGTAGGATAAGCTAGGATAAGGTAGGATAAGGTAAGATAAGGTCGGATAAGGTCGGATAAGGTAGGATAAGTTAGGATAAGGTAAGATAAGGTAGGATAAGATAGGATAAGGTAGTATAAGGTAGGATAAGATAGGATAAGATAGGATAAGGTAGGATAAGGTAAGATACGGTCGGATAAGGTGGGATAAGTTAGGATAAGGTAAGATAAGGTAAGCTAAGGTAAGATAAGGTAACATAAGGTAGGATAATGTAGGATAAGGTAGGATAAAGTAGGATAAGGTAAGATGAGGTTGAAAAAGTAGCATAAGGTAAGATGACGTGGTAGTTCTCACCTGTCTCTCCACTCGGACAAATCTTCCCATCATGCTTTGGTCTTCATTATCTGCCATGGAGGCTCTGGTCAGGTAGGACTCGTGCCTGGAACACAGGGACAATGTCTACAGATGGACCCAACGGGCATTCTGAAAGAAATTACTTGAAAATATATTAATAATAATGATAATAAAAAGAAGGAATCTATATCAATAATAAAATAAAGAAATGCTGCAGGCCGCAATGCACATGGTCCAGTTTAGTCGCAGCAATTTGTTCTCCTGTTGGAGCTCAGTCGATATCATGCAGTGGAAAAGGGCCAAGATAACAGACCTTTGGACTATTGACATGAATTACAGTTTTCTGAGTTCCCATGGATTGCAGCATCACTTCCTGCTGTCTCTGGTCTCGACCTGGCGCAGATCGTGCCCGGAGCAACCAATACACACCAAGTCAAGATTCCAGCACACCGCGCACCACGCCTTTTGTGAAATGCCCCCCAGAGCTACACCCCACACATATATATCACATTATATCACATTGGATGGTGATGGAACAAATCTCCCCGCTTCACCAAACCCTGGTAACTCGCTTGTCTACTTCTGGTATGTCGGCTCCGGCATAACGGTTTTTCACTTACTCATCTTACAGATATGATGGGATGTGGATCAAACTTGTCACACAGCATGTGTGGACAACTCTGAATACAAACATCATTCATTCGTGTCTGTGGGTTTGACGGTTTCGGAGCACCAGACACTATCACATTAAACTGCCAACCCTGCAGGCTGGACCCCGAATAGGTGCCATGACACTGGACAGGACGGATGAACAGATGGATGATGGATGGAAGGGTGGGTGGATGAAAGGTTGGATTGATGGACATAAAAATGGATGGATGGATGATAGATGGATGGATGGTTGGATGGATGGATGGACATAAGGATGGATGAATGGTCTGATGTGTTTGTTGGTGCGTACAGTACCTGGGGGACTGGTTGGGAGGGTAGCTGAAGGGTTTCTTCTCAGACTTCTTGTTTTTGGGGGTAAGAGGAGCTCCAGGGGCGAAGATCATGTCTATTCTGGAAAACAGCAGCAAGACGACGTCAGACAAACATCGTCGTCATGTCTTTGTCTTATCATGAAGAAGTTGGACTCAGTCGCCGAGATGGAAGATAAGAATCCTAATGTGACCAATCCAACAGTGCATCTTGTTGGTTCATTTTGGCAAACTGCAGCCTTGGACAGAATGGAACCATTGTACAGACGTAGGAGGGGTCATGGTTCCTGCGCTGTCTCACCTGGTCTGGAGGTATTTGATCCTGCACAGCATGTCCAGGTGTCCGGCCGAGTACTGCTCGATCACGTCCTTGACGTCGTAAGGCCTCAGTGTCTCCTTAAAGAGCTTCTTGTTCAAGAGGAACCTCATGATCCTGTGGGGAAGACGGTTCAGATCAAAGCCAGGAGTCAAATATCAAACATCACCTATCAAATATCGACTGCAAACTTTGTGGTGGTGAATCCAAGAGAACCTACGTACCAAGAAGGCTTTTGGAAGTGTTAAACAGGAAAAATCCTCCACCAGGTGAAGCTGCCGAACACAACCAGCCCTTTCCTGTCGTCCTTTAAGGGACTTAACAGGGTTAGGTTAGGTTTGCCATCCATAGTGCCTTGCTGAACGGTCAGTGGTAACACACTCCTCTGGGCATATCAACTGGCTAGCTTCTGGTGACAGCCTTCATCAATGAATAACTACACCTGTCTAACTCGTTATATACCAGTCTGAAAACAGGACCTTGACCCAAAAGTTACACTCAATGAATTAGGATGAATACTTTTAATGTGACACTTCAGGAGATATTTCTGGACATGTTCCATGGACCCCAATTTCAAAAATTTGGCGGTGGACCACCCCACTGCAGCAGCCTTTGTACACAGCACAGAGAGACACTTTATCAGGCTCTGGATCAGGACCTGGATCTGCAGGGTCCAGGTCCTTTCAGAGGCAGATAATGGCCGTGTAGGGAGGTTCACATGGTTAATCACTCATCTGTTGGACCTGCGGACGGGATAAAGTTCCTGCGTTGAGCGGGATTATGTTCCTGCATCGTGTCGAGGTGTCCTATGTTCTGTAGGTTTGCCGGCACAATGCCGCCGCTCAGTCAGATCTGAGGGAAAACAACCCCTCTGCTCTGCTAGAGTTTTCAGAGACACCGCCACCCTTCAAGCTAATTCCTCACGCTTCAGAAGGAGGCCACGGTGTAGCTGACATTAGAATACATTTGTACAATCTGTAATAATCTGTAGTTATCTGTAGTAATCAGTAGCATAGACGGGGTGATGCCCTTGAGCAAGGCACTTCAGTCAAACTATTGCAGTGGCACTGCACATAATAGCAGCTGATGTGGGATCAAGGATAAAGTCCCCAAAGAGATTTGGTTTTACATGCGTCACATGACCTGAGGCTTGCAATACCTCGCATCCTCTAGACCAGTGGATCTCAATGTGGGATCTGTGGACCTCCCAGACGTCCTTCCAGAGGTTCCAGGGGGTCCCGAGCACAGTGATTCCTAGTTAAACTTCACCATTATTTAATTTCCAGGACGTGAGAGAATGTCCAGAGATGATGTTTGGATCCTAGTTTCCCAGAACAGAGCAGACACTGAATGGATCTGGATCCTAGACACAGAAGTTCCTCCATGGAGAATTAAACCCGAACACGTAACAACAACGTTTTGTTTTTGAGCTTTCATGCCGACCTGACGGCCCTGATGACAAGCTTCAGTGTGGGGATCATCTCCTCCAGGAGGATGTCTGCTGGGAAGCCCCTCTCCTCCAGGGGGGGCTCTGACAGCGTGCCGGCATCTGGAGGAGAACAAGAAGAATCACATTATTGATCACTGTGGGAAATGTCACCTCTGTAAATAACCATCCTGACTCCAGCTCTAGAGCCAGTGCCTTGCTCATGGGCATCAGCAAGAGTATGAGCCTGACACAGAACAATAAAAAACATCTACTACTTGATATTTAAAAAGGAATAATAACCTGAATGAGAATGACAAGTACTACAATTGAATCTAGTCCAATCTAACTAACTATTTAATTTTATCTAATCTAATCTAATCTAATTTAAACTAATCTGATCTAATCTAATCTAATCTAATCGAAACTAATCTAATCTAATCGAATCTAATCAATCTAATCTAATCTAATCTAATCTAATCAAACCTAATTTTATCTGATTTAATGTAATAGGATCTCATCAGACTTTATCTAATGTAATGTAATCCAATCTAATGTAATCTAATGTTATCTAATCTAATCTAATATAATATAATCTGATTTAATGTAATATGATCTAATCAGACCTTATCTAATCTAATCTAATCAAATCCAATGTAATCTAATACAGTCTAATCTGATCTAATCTGATCTGATCGGATCTGATCGAATCTAATTTGATCTGATCTAATCAAATCTATTTGACCAGCTCTAATATAATCTAATCTAATCGAATCTAATCTAATCTGATTTGATCTAATCTAATCTAATCGAATCTAATCTTATCTAATCGAATCTGATTTGATCTAATCGAATCTAATCTGATTTGATCTAATTTAATCTAATCTAAACGAATCTAATCTGATCTAATCGAATCTAATTTAAATTAATCTGATTTTATCTAATCTAATCTGATCTAATCTAATCTAAACTAATCTAAACTAATCTGATCTAATCTAATCTAATCTTATCAAATTTAAACTAATCTGATCTCATCTAATCTCATCTAAACTAATCTGATCTAATCTAAATGAATCTAATCTAATCTAATCTAATCTAATATAATATAATATAATCAATCTAATCTAATCTAATCTAATCTAATCTAATCTAATCTTATCTGATTTAATGTAATATGATCTAATCAGACCTTATCTAATCTGATTTGATCTGATCAAATCTAATCTAATGTAATATAATGTAATGTAATGTAATCCAATCTAATGTAATCTAATGTTATCTAATCTAATCTAATCTAATCTAATCTGATTTAATGTAATATGATCTAATCAGACCTTATCTAATCTAATCAAATCAAATCCAATGTAGTCTAATACAGTCTAATCTGATCTAATCTGATCTGATCGGATCTGATCGAATCTAATTTGATCTGATCTAATCAAATCTATTTGACCAGCTCTAATCTAATCTAATCTAATCTAATCTAATCTGATTTGATCTTCTAATCTAATCTAATCTAATCTAATCTAATCTAATCTAATCTAATCTTATCTAATCTAATCGGATTTGATCTAATCTAATCTAATCTGATTTGATCTAATTTAATCTAATCTAAACGAATCTAATCTGATGTAATCGAATCTAATTTAAATTAATCTGATTTTATCTAATCTAATCTGATCTAATCGAATCTAAACTAATCTAAACTAATCTGATCTAATCTAATCTAATTTTATCAAATTTAAACTAATCTGATCTCATCTAATCTCATCTAAACTAATCTGATCTAATCTAAATGAATCTAATCTAATCTAATCTAATATAATATAATCAATCTAATCTAATCTAATCTAATCTAATCTAATCTAATCTAATCTAATCTAATCTAATCTTATCTGATTTAATGTTATATGATCTAATCAGACCTTATCTAATCTGATTTGATCTGATCAAATCTAATCTAATGTAATATAATGTATTGCAATGTAATCTAATCTAATCAAATCCAATGTAATGTAATACAGTCTAATCTGATCTAATCTGATCTGATCTAATCTGATTTGATCTAATCTTATCTAATCTATCTGACCAGCTCTGATCTACTCTAATCTTATCTAATCGAATGTACTGTAATGTAATGTAATGAAATCGAATGTAATCAAATCTAAAATAATCGGATGTACTGTTATGTAATCTAATCAAATCCAGTGTGATCTAATCCAATTTAATCTGATCTAATCAAATCTGATCTGATCGAAACTAATCTAATCTAATGTAATGAGCTGTAATGTAATATAATGTAATGTAATGTATTGCAATGTAATGTAATGTTATCTAATCTCAGGCAATATAATGTATTGTCATGTACTGTAATGTATTGCAATATAATGTGATGTAACGTCATCTAATCAAATGTAATGTATTCCAATGGAATGAAATGGAATCCAGCTGCTGTGTGTTGGTACCTTCAGAGCTCTGCCTCAGTGTAGAGGCCTTCATGCGGAACGCCGTGCGGAACCGCTCCCTGTTGCTGAACCCGGCGGGCTTGGCCTCCTTGGACGGACTCTCCTCGATAGAGTCGCCGTTGCCCAGGGCGACGGGCAACTTCCGGCCCGACCCTACGGACGCACGGGCGTTAGGAAGACGAACGCGCTCCAGTAAACTCAGCTTTTGGCTAAAGGAGAAAGGGAGAGAGACATACTGATTATTTCTACGTCGCCACGGTGACAATCAGCTCAGAGAGCGAACATAACGATCCTCCTCTTAGCGATTTATGGATTTATTAGCGATCCAGCTGTAGACGGAGATCCAGATTGTCCCTATTATCTGAAACACGACAACGGCCCCACGCATGTTGAGGTCCGGTTGGAAGCGGGACCTTCAGACGTCTTGTCGTTCCAGTTTGATGGATTATCCATCTACATCTGGAGCAGAAATGAAAACAGTCGTCATTTCATTCATTTCAGGAGCGGGCGCTTTGTGACATCATCACCTAAAAATATAAGTTCAAGCTGCTTCTTGCAGAACTCGTCTCCTTCCGGCCACCGTACTGCACAGCGTACACAGACAGCCCAGGTAGACAGGCAGCCCAGGTAGACAGACAGCCCAGGTAGACAGACAGCCCAGGTAGACAGGCAGCCCAGGTAGACAGACGGCCCAGGTAGACAGGCGGCCCAGGTAGACAGACAGCCCAGGTAGACAGGCAGCCCAGGTAGACAGACAGCCCAGGTAGACAGGCAGCCCAGGTAGACAGACGGCCCAGGTAGACAGGCGGCCCAGGTAGACAGGCGGCCCAGGTAGACAGACGGCCCAGGTAGACAGGCAGCCCAGGTAGACAGGCAGCCCAGGTAGACAGACAGCCCAGGTAGACAGGCAGCCCAGGTAGACAGGCAGCCCAGGTAGACAGACGGCCCAGGTAGACAGGCAGCCCAGGTAGACAGGCAGCCCAGGTAGACAGGCAGCCCAGGTAGACAGGCAGCCCAGGTAGACAGACAGCCCCGGTAGACAGGCGGCCCAGGTAGACAGACAGCCCCGGTAGACAGACGGCCCAGGTAGACAGGCGGCCCAGGTAGACAGGCGGCCCAGGTAGACAGACGGCCCAGGTAGACAGGCAGCCCAGGTAGACAGGCAGCCCAGGTAGACAGACAGCCCCGGTAGACAGGCGGCCCAGGTAGACAGACAGCCCCGGTAGACAGACGGCCCAGGTAGACAGGCGGCCAAGGTAGACAGGCGGCCCAGGTAGACAGACAGCCCGGTAGACAGGCAGCGAAGGTAGACAGGCAGCCCAGATAGACAGACAGCCCAGGTAGACAGGCAGCCCAGGTAGACAGACAGCCCAGGTAGACAGGCAGCCCAGGTAGACAGACAGCCCAGGTAGACAGACGGCCCAGGTAGACAGGCAGCCCAGGTAGACAGGCAGCCCAGGTAGACAGGCAGCCCAGGTAGACGGACAGCCCAGGTAGACAGACAGCCCAGGTAGACAGGCAGCCCAGGTAGACAGACAGCCCAGGTAGACAGACAGCCCAGGTAGACAGACAGCCCAGGTAGACAGACTAACAGCCTCCTGTTGTTTTTGTTTTTATCATCAGCTCGTCAGGCTAAAAAAAGTTTTTAACGGTAAAAATGACGTCAACTCTCCATTAAATATTTGGGAGCAGCTGCCAGCGGTGAAACAGGACGGGCCCCAAGGCAAGATGCTCAGAACGGGCCCCAAGGCAAGATGCTCAGAACGGGCCCCAAGGCAAGATGCTCAGAACGGGCCCCAAGGCAAGATGCTCAGAACGGGCCCCAAGGCAAGATGCTCAGAACGGGCCCCAAGGCAAGATGCTCAGAACGGGCCCCATCACCATGCATCATGCTCTGCTTGCTATTCTGTCTGCTGCCTTCCTTCCTCCTTCACTCTTCCTCCCTACTTCATTATTTCCTTCAGTCTTCCTTCCTCCCTCCTTCTTCCTTCTTTCCTTCTTCCTCCCTCCTTCCTTCCTTCTTCCTCCTTCCTTCCTTCTTCCTCCCTCCTTCCTTCCTCCAGCCTTCTTCCTCCCTCCTTCCTCCCCCCTTCCATCCTTCTTTCCTTCTTTTCTTCATGCAGTGATCGGCTCCGGCTCCGGCTCCGGCTCCGGCTCCGGCGCGTCCTCTTGCACGCCGCTCTCACCGTCTGCAGCGCTGTTGGATGGAGGCGCTCGGACCGTTCTCCTCTTCCTTCTTAAAGAAACTCCTTTTTTTGGAAGTTTTGCTTTTTCTTTCTCGACTACATTTTAAAATTTCTGAAACCTGCTTTTTTGTTTGTACTTTGCCATCGTTGTGTCTCCACTCCTCTGTGTGGACGTCGCAGTGGTAGTAGTAGTACACAATACACATGTCCTCATGACCATGTGATAGCCCAGAAAAGGTTCAACCCCGGAGGACAGGGAGAACTGGAGGACTGGCGTCACAGTTTAGTAGTGTCTCACACCCTGAAGCCGCTCTGGTAATACCGTCGGCTGCATTCCATTGGAGTCGGAACTCGGTACGATCTGACGTCCTCCCGGCAAAGTCGGGTTTTGAGGACGGATTTCTCCGAGTGTCCCGAGATCACAGAGCTGTTGTCACGGCAACATTAACGGTGGACAGAGTTCTCCTTGCAGCTTTTAATAAAAAACACCGGAATCTGGATGTAAACTCAGGAGGTTTGTGGAACAAGCTTATGAAGCACGGCCTCAACGACAAGTTCAAGTTCAAGTTCAAGTTCAAGAGATTATTTGTCACATACATATACATACGGTCGTACATATATGCAGTGAAACATCAACACAACCTCTGTACAAACACAGAGACGTCCCAAACTGTCCCCGGTGTGATGTCACACATCAACCCGCTGCAAAGTGCAACCTGATTGGTTCGTTGCAGCAAGAAACCAAAATGGAAGGAGCGACTCGCCGTAAAGCGTTACCATGGCAACGGACACCGGCAAACAAATCAGTTCTTCATGCGTTTGCTCTGCCTGGGTGTTAGGATGCTGATGTGTGTGTTAATATGTGTGTGTTTATGTGTGTGTTTAAAAGTGTGTGTGTGTGTGTGTTTACGTGTTTATGTGTGTGTGTCTGTGTGTGTGTGTATTTGTGTGGGTGTTTATATGTGTGTGTGTGTGTGTGTGTATGTTTGTGTGTGTGTGTTTATATGTGTGTTTATATGTGTGTGTCTGTGTGTGTGTGTGTGTGTTTATGTGCATGTGTGTGTTCATGTGTGTGTGTGTTTGTATGTATTTGTGTGTGTGTTTATGTGTGTGTGTTTATATGTATGTGTGTGTGTGTTTATGTGTGTGTATTTGTGTGTGTGTATATGCATGTGTATTTGTGTGTGTGTATATGCTTGTGTATTTGTGTGTGTGTTTATATGTGTGTGTGTGGGTATTTGTGTGTGTGTTTATGTGTATGTGTGTGTTAATATGTGTGTGTGTTTATATGTGAGTGTGTGTTTATATGTGTGTGTGTGTGTTTGTGTGTATTTGTGTGTGTTTATGTGTGTATGTGTGTGTGTGTGTGTTTATGTGTGTGTTAATATGTGTGTGTTTATGTGTGTGTGTGTGTTTGTGTGTATGTGTGTGTGTGTGTTTATATGTGTGTGTATTTGTGTGTGTTTTTATATGTGTGTGTCTGTGTGTGTGTGTATTTGTGTGTGTGTTTATATGTGTGTGTGTGTGTGTATTTGTGTGTGTTTAAAAGTGTGTGTGTGTGTTTATGTGTGTGTGTTTATATGTGCGTGTGTGTGTTTGTGTGTGTGTGTGTGTATATGTGTGTGTATTTGTGTGTGTGTTTATATGTGTGTGTCTGTGTGTGTGTGTGTATTTGTGTGTGTATTTGTGTGTGTTTAAAAGTGTGTGTGTGTGTTTATATGTGTGTGTGTGTGTTTATGTGTGTGTTAATATGTGTGTGTGTGTGTTTATGTGTGTGTTTATATGTGTGTGTGTGTGTGTTTATGTGTGTTTAAAAATGTGTGTGTGTGTATTTGTGTGTGTTTAAAAGTGTGTGTGTGTTTATGTGTGTGTTTAAAAATGTGTGTGTGTGTGTGTTTACGTGTTTATGTGTGTGTGTCTGTGTGTGTGTGTATTTGTGTGGGTGTTTATATGTGTGTGTGTGTGCGTGTGTATGTTTGTGTGTGTGTTTATATGTGTGTTTATATGTGTGTGTTTGTGTGTGTGTGTGTGTATTTGTGTGTGTGTTTATGTGCATGTGTCTGTTCATGTGTGTATTTGTGTGTGTGTTTATGTGTGTGTGTGTTTATATGTAAGTGTGTGTGTGTTTATGTGTGTGTATTTGTGTGTGTGTGTATATGCGTGTGTATTTGTGTGTGTATATGCGTGTGTATTTGTGTGTGTGTTTATATGTGTGTGTGTGTGTATTTGTGTGTGTGTTTATGTGTATGTGTGTGTTAATATGTGTGTGTGTTTATATGTGAGTGTGTGTTTATATATGTTCGTGTGTTTGTGTGTATTTGTGTGTGTGTTTATGTGTGTATGTGTGTGTGTGTGTGTGTGTTTATGTGTGTGTTAATATGTGTGTGTTTATGTGTGTGTTTAAAAGTGTGTGTGTGTGTGTGTTTACGTGTTTATGTGTGTGTGTGTCTGTGTGTGTGTGTGTATTTGTGTGGGTGTCTATATGTGTGTGTGTGTGTGTGTATGTTTGTGTGTGTGTGTTTATATGTGTGTTTATAAGTGTGTCTGTGTGTGTGTGTGTGTGTTTATGTGCATGTGTGTGTTCATGTGTGTGTGTGTTTGTATGTATTTGTGTGTGTGTTTATGTGTGTGTGTTTATATGTATGTGTGTGTGTGTTTCTGTGTGTGTATTTGTGTGTGTGTATATGCATGTGTATTTGTGTGTGTGTATATGCTTGTGTATTTGTGTGTGTGTATATGCTTGTGTATTTGTGTGTGTGTTTATATGTGTGTGTGGGTATTTGTGTGTGTGTTTATGTGTATGTGTGTGTTAATATGTGTGTGTGTTTAAATGTGAGTGTGTGTTTATATGTGTGTGTGTGTGTTTGTGTGTATTTGTGTGTGTGTTTATGTGTGTATGTGTGTGTGTGTGTGTGTGTGTTTATGTGTGTGTTAATATGTGTGTGTTTATGTGTGTGTGTGTGTTTGTGTGTATGTGTGTGTGTTTATATGTGTGTGTATTTGTGTGTGTTTTTATATGTGTGTGTCTGTGTGTGTGTGTATTTGTGTGTGTGTTTATATGTGTGTGTGTGTGTGTATTTGTGTGTGTTTAAAAGTGTGTGTGTGTGTGTGTGTTTATGTGTGTGTGTTTATATGTGCGTGTGTGTGTTTGTGTGTGTGTGTGTATATGTGTGTGTGTTTATATGTGTGTGTATTTGTGTGTGTGTTTATATGTGTGTGTCTGTGTGTGTGTGTGTATTTGTGTGTGTATTTGTGTGTGTTTAAAAGTGTGTGTGTGTGTTTATATGTGTGTGTGTGTGTTTATGTGTGTGTTAATATGTGTGTGTGTGTGTTTATGTGTGTGTTTATATGTGTGTGTGTGTGTGTGTGTATTTGTGTGTGTTTAAAAGTGTGTGTGTGTGTGTGTGTTTATGTGTGTGTGTGTTTATATGTGCGTGTGTGTGTTTGTGTGTGTGTGTGTGTATATGTGTGTGTGTTTATATGTGTGTGTATTTGTGTGTGTGTTTATATGTGTGTGTCTGTGTGTGTGTGTGTATTTGTGTGTGTATTTGTGTGTGTTTAAAAGTGTGTGTGTGTGTTTATATGTGTGTGTGTGTGTTTATGTGTGTGTTAATATGTGTGTGTGTGTGTTTATGTGTGTGTTTATATGTGTGTGTGTATGTGTGTTTTAATATCGTTGGCGATCGTTGGCGATAGTGGCGCCGCCCCTAGCGGTCGCCTGCGCCGGCGCTCCGGTTACTTTCTTACTCTTTAGTATTTTTTTCCTTTTTTTAATCACAATGTTCGCCTGAAAAACAACAACAATTAACTCATACGGCCGCGATGCACTCATGGATATAAAACTTTCCCTAAACGAACAACTTTGGGACTTTTTATCCGTGGGAGCAGAGTGGCCGGCGGAAATCCTACGCGGGAACACTCGCAACAACTACAACAACAAAGATGGAGTCGCTGTTCCACGAGCCGGCCCACGGAGGAAGCACCGAGGTAAACGAGGCGGCATCCGGGTCAGAATGAGGACGCAACCTTACCGTCCACCTCTGCCAAGCATCCTTCTTGCCAACGTCCAGTCCCTGGAGAACAAGATGGATGAACTTCGAGCGAGGATTCAATTCCAGCGAGACACGAGGAACTGTTGCGTCCTCTGTCTGACGGAAACATGGCTGAACCCACTGGTGCCGGATGAAGCCATACGTCCAGCCGAGGCCTTCTCCGTGTTCCGCGGCGACAGAACGGGAGAGTCGGGGAAACCCAAAGGTGGAGGCGTCTGCCTAATGGTAAACAACCGCTGGTGTAACGCCAACAACACCAAATTCCTCTCCCACTCCTGCTCGCCGAACCTGGAACAGCTGACCATACTATGCCGAATTCAGCACGGTCATCATTACAGCCGTTTATATCCCACCGCAAGCGGACACCGACGCAGCTCTGTCGGTTCTGTACGATGTGTTGTGCGGATTTCAGAACCGACATCCCGACGCGGCTGTGGTGGTGACTGGGGACTTAAATAGGGCCAACCTTATAAAGGTTCTGCCGAATTTCCACCAACACATCACGTGTGCCACCAGGGGAGACAGAACTCTGGACCATTGTTACACTCCTTACAAGAACGGATACAAGCCCGTGTCGCTTCCTGCTTTCGGGAAATCAGATCACGCCGCGATCTCGCTGCTTCCTGTTTACAGGCCTCTGATCGCGCGGGATCTGGTGATGACGAGGGAAGTGAAGCGGTGGACGGACCAATCGGAGGCTGCGCTTCAGGACGCTCTGACTGACGTAGACTGGGACATGTTCCAAACAGGTTCAAGTGACGTCAGCGAGTTTACGGAGGCTGTAGTAAGTTTTGTGGCTACGCTCGCGGATGAAATCGTTCCCACGGTGAAAGTTCGGATATTTCCAAACCAGAAACCATGGGTTGATAAATCCATCCGCTGCGCTCTGAATGCGCGCACGGCCGCTTACAACGACGGACTTGTATCTGGTAACATGGACAATTACAAAGCGGCGTCGTACAATCTGCGGAGGGCGGTGAGGGACGCCAAACGGACGTACAGAGACACCGTGGAGCTGCAGATGGAGCGGGGGGACACAAGACGCTTGTGGGAGGGGCTGCGAACAATAACTAACTACAAGAGCAGCTCCTCCCCAGCCACGAGTGCGGACGCCTCCCTGGCCAACCAACTGAACTCCTTTTATGCGCGGTTCGAGTCTGGCAGCAGCACCGCTAGCTCGCCGGCTAATTTGAGTTACACCGCTGGGGATGAGCGCGCACTCTCAGTGTCCGTGCACGTGGTCAGGAGGGCTTTGATCCGGGTGAACACCAAGAAAGCTGCGGGCCCAGATGGCATATCTGGGCAAGTACTGAAGACCTGTGCTAACCAGCTAGCTCCGGTGTTCACCACAATATTCAACATCACCACAATATTCAACACGCGGCGGCGCGACTGGTGTTCAACCAGCCAAAGAGGGCACATGTCACTCCGCTGCTCATCGAGCTCCACTGGTTACCTGTAGCCGCCCGCATCAAGTTCAAGTCTCTTATGCTGGCCTACAGAGTGATTGCTGGGAATGCTCCCGCCTACTTAAATGCTCTTGTAAGAGCACATGTTGCCCCCTGGATGCTGCGCTCGTCAAATGAGCGTCGCCTGGCTCTGCCGGCCATACAGCCACAGCAATCCAGGCTATTCTCATTTGTAGTTCCACGTTGGTGGAACGAGCTGCCAAAAATGACCAGAGCGGGGACCTCCCTCTCTGTCTTTAAGAAGCACCTGAAGACCCAGCTCTTCAGTGAGTACATCCTGTCCTAACCTACAATTACTTAGCACCACCTTGCAGTATTTATTGTTACACGAATGTTGTTGTTACACTAATCTCTGTCGCAATGTAGCTTGAATGTTATTCTCCCTTGTAAGTCGCTTTGGATAAAAGCGTCTGCTAAATGACTAAATGTAAATGTAAATGTAAACATCTCCCTGGCTGAATCAGTGGTCCCATCCTGTTTCAAGAGGTCCACCGTCGTTCCTGTCCCGAAGATCGCCTCTCCAACCTGCCTGAATGACTACCGTCCGGTGGCCCTCACCTCGGTGGTCATGAAGTGTTTCGAGAGGCTGATTAAGGATTACATCTGCGCCTCCCTCCCCCGCACCTTGGACCCGTTGCAGTTCGCGTACCGGCAGAACAGATCCACGGATGACGCGGTCTCCCAGGTACTGCACACCACGCTCACGCACCTGGATGGCCAGAAGGGGGCCTATGTGAGAATGCTGTTCATTGATTATAGTTCAGCTTTCAACACCATAGTCCCCACCAGACTGGCTGTCAAGCTGTTGGAGCTCGGATTGAATGGTCCGCTGTGCACCTGGATCCTGGACTTCCTCACAGGCCGCCCCCAGGTGGTCAATGTGGGGAAGTACATGTCAAGCTCCCTCACCCTGAATACAGGATCCCCCCAGGGCTGCGTCCTCAGCCCCCTACTGTACTCCCTGTACACACACGACTGTGTGGCCAGGTCCAGCTCCAACACCATCATCAAGTTTGCTGACGACACCGTGGTCGTGGGCCTGATCACCGACTGCGATGAGAAGGCCTACCGCGAGGAGGTGGCTGACCTGTCACTCTGGTGCCAGGACAACAGCCTCCACCTGAACGTCAGCAAAACCAAGGAGCTGATTGTGGACTTTAGGCGTGGATCACAATCGAGGACGCACGCGCCCTTGTGGATTAATGGGACTTCTGTCGATAGGGTGAGCAGCTTCAAATACCTGGGAGTCCACATCACAGAGGACTTAACATGGACTGCTCACACAGACACTCTGGTGAGAAAGGCGAGGCAGCGTCTCTACCACCTCAGGCAGCTGAGGAAATTCCGGGTCTCGGTGAGGATCCTCAAGTCCTTCCACTCTGGAGCAGTGGAGAGCATCCTGACAGGCAACATCACTGCCTGGTTTGGGAACTGTACTGCCCAGGACAGGCGGGCCCTGCAGAGGGTGGTGCCTTCAGCTGAACGTACCACTGGAACTACCCTCCCCCCTTGCAGGAGTTATACACCAGGAGGTGTAGCAGCAGAGCCCGTAGGATCATAAAGGATCCTCATCACTCAACAACGGACTGTTTCAGCTGCTGCGGTCAGGCAAGCGCCTCCGCAGTCACACAGCGAGAACAGAGAGACTGAGACGGAGTTTCTTCCCTCAAGCCATTAGAACTGTCAATGCTGACCTCACCAGGGGTCCTAACTGAGCCATGCACTAGGCTCCACTACCTACTGTACTGTATGTAGCGTACTGTACCGCATACTGTGTCACTGTTCAGGGTTGTTCGTGATGCCGTATTGCTGCGCCGTACTGTTGTATACTGTGCTGTATTATCCCAAACACTACCTCACTCTATTCACATTCACATGCCACTTTAATTCACATGCCACTTTAAATGCACATATCTGTATATACATAGGCATATTCCTTCTATCTATTCCATTTTATTTCAATTCATTTTTATTGTATTTTATTCTATATATTTTTATCTTATTCTATAAGTATTCCACTTACTGTATTACGTTTTAGGAGTCAGTTAGTCGGTCTATTAGAAAGGAATTTTATTTTCTTTTTTTTCCTAGGACATATTGTGTGCTATCACCGGGTGCGTTGCATTACATTTCACTGCATATATGTATGGAAGTATGTATATGTATGCTTAAAAAATCTTGAATCTTGAATCTTGAATATGTGTGTGTGTTTATGCGTGTGTGTTAATGTGTGTGTGTGTTTATGTGTGTGTTTATATGTTTGTGTGTGTGTGTGTCTATGTGTGTGTGTTTATGTGTGTGTTAATATGTGTGTTTGTGTGTTTATGTGTGTGTTTATGTGTGTGTGTTAATATGTGTGTGTGTGTGTTTATGTGTGTGTTTATGTATGTGTTAATATGTGTGTTTGTGTGTTTATGTGTGTGTTTATGTGTGTGTGTTAATATGTGTGTGTGTGTGTTTATATGTTTGTGTGTGTGTGTGTGTCTATGTGTGTGTGTTTATGTGTGTGTTAATATGTGTGTTTGTGTGTTTATGTGTGTGTTTATGTGTGTGTGTTAATATGTGTGTGTGTGTGTTTATGTGTGTGTTTATGTATGTGTTAATATGTGTGTTTGTGTGTTTATGTGTGTGTTTATGTGTGTGTGTTAATATGTGTGTGTGTGTGTTTATGTGTGTGTTTATGTATGTGTTAATATGTGTGTTTGTGTGTTTATGTGTGTGTTTATGTGTGTGTGTTAATATGTGTGTTTGTGTGTTTATGTGTGTGTTTATGTATGTGTTAATATGTGTGTTTGTGTGTTTATGTGTGTGTTTATGTGTGTGTGTTAATATGTGTGTGTGTGTGTTTATGTGTGTTTATGTGTGTGTGTGTTTATGTGTGATTATGTGTGTGTTAATGTGTGTGTGTGATTATGTGTGTGTTTATGTGTGTGTGTGTGTGTGTATGTGTGTTTATGTGTGTGTTTATGTGTGTGTGTGTGTGTGTGTGTATGTGTGTTTATGTGTGTGTTTATGTGTGTGTGTGTGTGTGTGTGTGTGTGTGTGTTTATGTGTGTGTTAATATGTGTGTGTGTGTGTGTGTGTGTGTGTGTTTTTATCTTCCCTCTTGTCTTGTTGACTTGGACTAGAGGTCTAATTTTCTTTTCTTCTTGGTCTGAGGAGCATCACAGACCCCCTCCACCCTCCCCCTCCCCCTCCCCCTCCACCCTCCCCCACCCCCACCCCCACACACTGTAGGGTATTGTTTCCATCGGTGGGAGTCGAGTCGAGCTGGACGCTCCACGTTTTCAACCCCGTCGGGCTGCGGCTCCAGTTACACTCTCCTCCACGACACTGGAGCTGTTCTCCATGTTCTACTCCGTCCATCGTCTGAGGCGTCAGAGCAGAACTGACCCATTTCAGATCAAACAGTCAGATCCAAACACACTGTGTTGCTTAGCAGCCACCAACCAAGCACTTTGTACAGAGAGACAGACGAGAGACAGACAGAGAGATGGACAGACCTGGGTCCGCTCCAGACCAGGGTCCACTCCTGGTCCAGGTCCAGGTCTTGGTTCCAGCCACTGGGGTGGCTCTACTCGGGTGGAGCTGGTCCCAGCGTCCAGAGGGAGGACTGTTTCAACAGCAGTTCAGAGTGCACCACCTTCTAGGAGCCAGTAGGGTGGAGAACACTCCACCTGGTGACACCATGGTTCTAGTGAGGGACTGTAACGCCCCCTGGTGGGCAGCGATGGAGGTAGCGGAGCAATCTGAACCCAAACGGCACTTTGTTATTGGACTTCTGTGCTATGGACTGTTCAGAACAAATACCATGTTCCACCACCAGGGGGCCGTGTATCTGGTACTAGGGCACCTTGGAATGATATCCAGTCGGGTGAATAGAGGAGCAGAGCTGTCTAGCACCACCTGGTAGTGAGAGATGGGGGTGGGGGTAGGCCACTGGACAGGCCTAGGAAGCCCAAACAGGAAGTGAGGGTTTCCTTTTTTTTGTTTTTTTTTACCTGTGCTGTCATCATGCTGGACATACTACACAGAGTACTTGTTCCACTACATGTAGCACAGAGTTAGTTGCAAGTGGAGTTGAACTTGTCAAGCTGCAATGAAACTCTTTATTCATCTTTAATCATCAACAACTGCTGCAACAACTCTGTCCTGTGTACGAGCTGTGGGACGAGCAGAGCACACAACCACCAGCAAGCCCCTCATTGGAGAACCATCTGACCATGTAGCATTCAATCATCATTACTACTGCAAGAGGGAGAATCACCACGGTGACACAAATACACATAGAAACAAACAACATGTACATGGAAAAACAAACATAGAAACAAACAACAACATGTACATGGAAAAACAAACATAGAAACAAACAACAACATGTACATGGAAAAACATAAACATAGAAACAAATAACATGTACATGGAAAAACATAAACATAGAAACAAACAACATGTACATGGAAAAACATAAACATAGAAACAAACAACAACATGCACATGAAAAAACATAAACATAGAAACAAACAACATGTACATGAAAAAACAAACATAGAAACAAACAACAACATGTACATGAAAAAACAAACATAGAAACAAACAACAACATGTACATGGAAAAACATAAACATAGAAACAAACAACAACATGCACATGAAAAAACATAAACATAGAAACAAACAACAACATGTACATGAAAAAACATAAACATAGAAACAAACAACAACATGCACATGAAAAAACATAAACATAGAAACAAACAACATGTACATGAAAAAACAAACATAGAAACAAACAACAACATGTACATGAAAAAACAAACATAGAAACAAACAACAACATGTACATGGAAAAACATAAACATAGAAACAAACAACAACATGCACATGAAAAAACATAAACATAGAAACAAACAACATGTACATGAAAAAACAAACATAGAAACAAACAACAACATGTACATGAAAAAACAAACATAGAAACAAACAACAACATGTACATGGAAAAACATAAACATAGAAACAAACAACAACATGCACATGAAAAAACATAAACATAGAAACAAACAACATGTACATGAAAAAACAAACATAGAAACAAACAACAACATGTACATGAAAAAACAAACATAGAAACAAACAACAACATGTTCATGGAAAAACATAAACATAGAAACAAACAACATGTACAACAAACAAACATCAGACGAGAACATGTATAGAAACAGTGAATCAGGTCCAGGAAAACTGGAACTACAACTGGTGACGTGGCCTCTTCCTGTCATAGTTATGACAGTAAATGAGGGAGAAAAGGAGAGAAATGCAACCAGGAGGCTGCTGGGGTGTGTGTGTGTGTGTGTGTACAGGACTTGTACCAGGTGGTTGGTGCGTGTTATAAGGTTGGTATTATGTTGTGGTGCCTCCAAGCAACGGAAAGGGCCCCAATGCCCCTCCCCCCCGAGCCCTGCAGCTGCAGGAAAGCCCCGGGCACCCTGCCCTACAGCCACAGAAGCCACCCCGCGCCCCAGGGGCGCACACATACAACCCAACCCCAGAAGCGGGCACGAGACGCGGGCGCCAGGCACGGACCGCAGGCGCGGGGCCAGGCCCCGCGCCGACAGACCGACACCCCGCCCGAACCGCCTGCTCCGAAGGCGAGCTGGCGGGACCCCCATGCCCACCCACGCCCAGGCAAAGGCGAGGCCAGCCCCACCGCAGCCCACCAGGCGCCTTGAGCCACGAGCCCAGCCCAGCCACGAGCGCCGAGCGTCCATCCACGTAGCCGAGTGTGCTCAGCGCAGGGCACCCGAATGTTAGCCCCCCGCGCCAAGGCCAGCAGGCCGCCTGATATATGGGCCCTTCATCACCCCCGGCACCTGCCGCAGAGAAGCCGCGCAGCGGGAGCAAAGGCCACCAGCCACCCCCTGCACCCCACCCAACAGCCACAACAGCAAGCAGCCCCCCCAGGGTGGCTGGTGGGGCAGAAGGCACCTGGCAGCGCAGGACTCCAGCCCAGCCGGTGGGGAGGCCCACCCAGCCGCCCCCCCAGCCAACCACGCCCACACAGCAGGCCGGAGAGCAACCATGCGGACCTCCTCCCACCAGACCCGACCGCGCCCTAGCACGCCCACCTCCCGTACCTGGTGGCACCAAACCTACAGCAACCAGCCACGGGCGCAGAGCGGCCCGCCATGCCCCTGCGCTATGCCGGCAGCTCCGCGCCCCCATCAGGCCCCTGGTCATCCCCCGGGGGCGCTGAGCATGCGGACCACAGAACAGAGGAACAGAGGACACAGGAAGAGAGGGTTTCCATGGGAACCACTGTGAGAGGACCCTGTCTGGAGAGGTTCCAACTCCTACCTCCGAGTTCAAATGGACCCTGTTCAAAGCAGCTGCTAGCGGGCGGGGCCAAGAGGTGGTTGCCTGTTACCGAGAAAACCCAGCAACCGAGACCCAGATACGTGGCGAGAAAATGGAGGGATGGAAAGAGAGAGAGAGAGATGAGAGATGATGCACAGCTTCAAAGATGTCTTCCAGGAGTGATGTCACAGGGATCCATCAACACGCTCTCTGCTCGCACTCATCTCCACATCACCTTTGTAAAAATATGAATTTGTCGAATGAAATAATGAGCGTCCGCCTGAGGAGTCAGCGGGCGGCTCAGGGGGTCGTGCCACGCCCAGTAGCGCGGGAACTTTTCCAAAGTGGGAGGATTAATCATTAAAGCAGAGCTCAACGATGTGCTGCACACCTACCTCATCCCCTCCAGAGGATCCTTCCTGAGGACGCAGCGACAGGAAGAGGAAACGGTTGGACAGGAAGTGGAAATGGTTAAACAGGAAGTGGAAACCCCTTCAGAGGGACACACTAAGAGGCTTAACAAGGAAAGGAAAAGCCTTTGGATTTTAGCAGGAAATTGGCAGCACATGTTGTGTCAGTGCTGCCAACACGGAGACACATTTATCAAACTTTAATGAATTAATAAAAATACATTTCAATTTAAATCCACATGAAGCCTTTTAGAACGTTCCTTCTCAAACGCTCACAACAAAGACACAGAGTTCAAACTGTTACAGCTTCAGGTGATTAGCTCCAATATTATCGATATATCTCTTGTTAAAATTACTTTTTGAAACATTGGTTCGATTCCAACTTTAGAATGTCCTGAATAAAGAAAACAGCTTTCTAGAACTAAAGAAAATCACAATTTAATTTCTCAAAAATCAAATCAAATGAAAACACGACACGGCTCAGTGGGCTTCTGATCGGCAGCAGATCAACCAGCGCTCAGTTATTTATGAGTAACCACGCTGTCGGGTGATAGCCAACGTTTCCACGGCAACCACTTCTCCAGGATTCCCTCGTATCACTCTGCTACATGCTAACGCTAACACTAGCTTGTACAGGAAGGACGGAGAAGGCTAACGTCCGGTTTAAATGGGAAAACAGGAAGTAGTTTATTACCATATATGAGGTGAAGGTTGTAACAGTTCATATTTTATCCAGACCTGGGAGAATAGTTGACTGAATAGGACTAGTCATACTAGTTATACAATGAGACAAACAAGTTATTCAACAAGACATGGTTAAATAACTTGTCAAACTAGTTACACATTTAACACATTATTTGTTATAGAACCAGACATACTTGTTATGCAGGTGGAGCTGGGTGTGTGGAGCACCCACCTGAAGCAGGGCAGGGAGATGACCGTCTCGTAGAACCTCCAGGTGCCGATCAGGTCGTCTCTGATAGGGTTGGTGGCGTAGTAGCGCCAGGCCGACTGAATAATTACACATTTAAACCAATACATTAAAATATAACATAATAATCATACTACTACTACTACTACTACTACAACTACTACTACTACTACTACTAATAATAATAATAATAATATTATTATTATTATTATTATTATTATTATTATTATTATTATTATTATGATATATTTTAATGTATTGCATTGAAATAGTAATAATAATAAAATAATAATAATATTATCATTATTATTATTATTATTACTATTATTATTAAAAGTAGTAGTAGTAGTAGTAGTAGTAGTTGTAGTAATGTGATTTTAATTAATATATACAAACATACATACAAAAAATCAAATATATGCATCATATATATCATAAAAATAATAAGATAATAATATGATTTGTGAGTGGCTTTAAAGAAATCCAAGGCCACAAAAAATACATATTGTATATGAAATGCTAAAATAAAATAAAATATTAATTTATGTTGGAAATGTAACATTGACATCACGTTGGTATGATATTTATAATGGTTTCAATAATCATATTAACATTCACCTGAATGAGTCCGGCCGCCGGGTGCCGCCGCTTCTCAAAGTGCTTCTGTCGGTGCTGCTCCTGGACCTTCAGAGCCAGACCAGATCCCAGAATGCCCTGGGGCAGGAAGCAGGAAGCAGGGAGCAGGAAGCAGGAAGCAGGAAACAGGAAGCAGGAAGCAGGGAGCAGGAAGCAGGAAGCAGGAAGCAGGAAGCAGGAAGCAGGAAGCAGGAAGCAGGGAGCAGGAAACAGGAAGCAGGAAGCAGGGAGCAGGAAAGAGACATTTCTGATTATTTACTTTACAATCATTTTTATTATCTTACACTCAAACATAATAATAATAATAATAATAATAATAATAATAATGATAAATAAAGCTGCTGGCAGCAATACACAGGGTCCAGTTTAGTCGTGTTAGCTACATATTACAGGTTTTCAATGTGCCGAGGTTCCGAAATCTGTGATTAAATGCGGAGACGTTTGGATCGGACGAGCAACGCTCTCCGATCACGGATTCTTTCTTTAACCGCTCTCCTTCTGCAGGGATGGGGGCCACGCCCAGCTCAGGTTGGGAGGGCGGCAAGTTCCAGTTCAAATTGATGTTTAAGGTGACATCATCCGGGGGGCCTCATCCCACTGCGTGCTCCTGACATCCACCAGGTAAGAAGCTTTATAAATATACACATAAATCCATAGTTTGGTAACATCTAAACACTACAGAGTGACCGAGTCCACGCTGCACACTGGACACGCTTCAACTGTACATTCTCAATCACAATCTGTACATTTATATTAAATAATATGATGACCTCATAAAACGTCTTACTGTAAATATCTTTATACAGTAGTAAATAATATGTCATAAAGCATCTTACTGTAAATATCATTTATAGTAAATAATATGATGACGTCATAAAGCATCTTAATGTAAATATAATTTATATTAAATTATATGATGACCTCATAAAACATCTTACTGTTAATATCATTATACAGTAGTAAATAATATGTCATAAAAGTCTTACTGTAAATATAATTTATATTAAATTATATGATGACGTCATAAAGTGTCTTAATCTAAATATAATTTATAGTAAATAATATGATGATGTCATAATGTGTCTTACTATAAATCTTATCTCCCTCATT
>NC_137196.1:31872531-31875031 GCF_960531495.2 Zeus faber | reverse complement strand
GAACTGTCTATGTTATGTTTTTATTCTTATTTTGAACTGTGTCCATGTTATGTTTTTATTTCTTATTTTGAACTGTGTCCATGTGAAGTTTTTATTACTTATTTTAACTGTATCCATGTTATGTTTTTATTTCTTATTTTGAAATGTGCCCATGTTATGTTTTTATTCTTATTTTGAACTGTGTCCATGTTATGTTTTTATTGATTATTTTGAACTGTGTCCATGTTATGTTTTATCGATTATTTTGAACTGTCTATGTTGTGTTTTTATTTCTTATTTTGAACTGTGTTCATGTTATGTTTTTATTTCTTATTTTGAACTGTGTTCATGCTATGTTTTTATTTCTTATTTTGAACTGTGCCCATGTTATGTTTTTATTTCTTATTATGAACCGTGTCCATGTTATGTTTTTATTTCTTATTTTGAACTGTCTATGTTATGTTTTAATTTATTATTTTGAACTGTCTATATTGTGTTTTTATTTATTATTTTAAACTGTGTCCATATTATGTTTTGATTTGTTGTTTTGAACTGTCTATGTTATGTTTTTATTTCTTATTTTGAACTGTATTCATGTTATGTTTTTATTTTTTATTTTGAACCGTCTATGTTATGTTTTTATTTATTATTTTGAACTGTCTATGTTATGTTTTTATTTCTTACTTTGTACTGTGTCTATGTTATGTTTTTATTTCTTATTTTGAAATGTGCCCATGTTATGTTTTTATTTCTTATTTTGAACTGTCTATGTTATGTTTTTATTTCTTATTTTGAACTGTCTATGTATGTTTTTATTTCTTATTTTGAACTGTCTGTTATGTTTTTATTTCTCATTTTGAACTGTCTATGTTATGTTTTTATTTCTTATTTTGAACTGTGTCCATGTTATGGTTTTATTTCTTATTTTGAACTGTCTATGTTATGTTTTTATTTATTATTTTGAACCGTCTATGTTATGTTTTTATTTATTATTTTGAACTGTGTCCATATTATGTTTTTATTTGTTGTTTTTAACTGTCTATGTTATGTTTTTATTTCTTATTTTGAACTGTGTCCATGTTATGTTTTTTTAAGAACTGTGTCCATGTTATATTTTTATTTCTTATTTTGTACTGTGTCTATATTATGTTTTTATTTCTTATTTTGAAATGTGCCCATGTTATGTTTTTATTTATTGTTTTGAACTGTGTTCATGTTATGTTTTTATTTATTGTCACTTTGTTGTTGGTTTATCTTTCAATGTTTCCGTTTGAAAACCTTGAGTAAACGGAGTCAGAACATCTCAGATCTCTTGCTTTTAGTGTCAAACCAAATCTTTTGTTTGTCTCTCAACACCAAGAGAATCTGCTCTGAACGGATGGAACCTTCCAAACCCTCTGGTGCTCATTATCTAAGGATGGAATTATCCTGCATTTCCCTGCTTATAATGAGGGTCACTGTGCCGCTGCGCTCAGCTCCTGCCGTTTAAATAAAACACGCAACACGGGCGGAGCTGCCCATCAGACACCGCCCTGAAACATGGAGGCTTCTCCTCCGTCCAGTTGAAAGAATGAAAAGTAGAGAATCTGTTCCTGGTGGAGGCGGAGATTCCTTCACCGCAAAAACTATTAATGAAGCAGATGAGACCCCAAAACTATCCACTATCTACCTTTCCTGGTTCGAATCTTACCTCACTGGGCGCTCGTTCAGTGTGACATGGCGAGGCCAGCTGTCTGTGCCTCACCACCTCACCACAGAGGTGCCCCAAGGCTCGGTGCTAGGACCCCTCCTCTTTGCCATATACACCACCTCACTGGGCCCGATCATCCGCTCACATGGCTTTTCATATCACTGCTATGCGGATGATACTCAACTCTATCTGTCCTTCCCGCCCGACGACCCCACTGTCTCGACGCGGATCTCGGATTGTCTCGCTGACATATCCACATGGATGAAGGATTATCATCTTCAACTAAATCTGGCGAAAACGGAACTGCTGGTCTTCCCGGCCAAACAAGGTATTTATCACAACATTGATATTAAAATCGACTCTCTATCTCTTGTTCCTACCAAGGCTGCAAGGAATCTTGGTGTCATTATTGATGACCAACTGACATTCTCGGACCATGTTGCCGCCGTCTCCCGGTCCTGCCGCTTCGCACTACTCAACATCCGAAAAGTCAGGCCGTACCTGACCCAATATGCCACTCAACTGCTGCTACAAACCTTGGTGATGTCCCGTCTCGACTACTGCAACACCCTCTTAACAGGCTTGAGCCCTGTGCGGTGAAGCCACTGCAGATGATACAGAATGCGGCGGCGCGACTGGTGTTCAACCAGCCAAAGAGGGCACATGTCACTCCGCTGCTCATCGAGCTCCACTGGTTACCTGTAGCCGCCCGCATCAAGTTCAAGTCTCTTATGCTGGCCTACAGAGTGATTGCTGGGAATGCTCCCGCCTACTTAAATGCTCTTGTAAGAGCACATGTTGCCCCCCGGATGCTGCGCTCGTCAAATGAGC